>NW_021621323.1:2344980-2518442 GCF_004785775.1 Grammomys surdaster
GAAGGAGATGAAGATGAGAAAAGAAGTATGAGAAGGAGGAGGAAGAGTAGAGAAAGAAGAAGAAGGAGGAGGAGGAGGAGGAAGAGGAGGAGAAGAAGGAGGGGGAGAAGAGGAAGAGGAGGAGGAGGAGTAAGAAGAAGTAGAAGAAAAGAAGAAGAAGAAGAAGAAGAAGAAGAAGAAGAAGAAGAAGAAGAGGAGGAGGAGGAGGAGGAGGAGGAGGAAGAGGAGGAGGAGGAAGAGGAAGAGGAAGAGGAAGAAGAAGAAGAGGAGGAGGAGGAGGAGGAGGAGGAGGAGGAGGAGGAGGAGGAATCAAGTTCATTGGAACATGGTCAAACTCCTGTGGCCACCCCCATAAAGAAACCTGAGACCTTATCCACTTGTACCACTGTCAGAAGCCATCAGTTGTGGAGAGGTACACATCAGCATACTTATCACATTTTTTAACACATATCTTATTTGCAAAAGTCACATTAATACTTCAGAATATGCATTAGCTATAGTGATATGTATGATTTTTCTCTGATATTACAATATGTAATATTGTCATGACGATTTTGAAGCCTCTCAAAATATGATTAATAATTTATTTCCATAAGACTGAAGAGTTTTATTTATTAAACATAAGACCAGTTAATTTATAAATCAGTTTACCTAGCTGTATTAGGTTAGCATCCTTTGTCATGACAGATTCCTTTCATAGTAATAATGATACAAATCAGAATTGTATTACCCTCCTCTCTCCCAATGAACACCTTAAGATTTGCTTTTTTTTCTTGTTTTCTTTTTTTAAAGATTGTAAGTATTTTACCATAATTAAGAAAGAAACATACTAATAGTGAGTTTGGATAGTCCATGGTATTTCATACTTTGTAAAATGTGTCCATTAGATTCTTTTCAACATCTTACAAGGGAGCAGGCTGAATATTATTACTATCCTTTGTGAAGTTAAAACACCACTATAACATAGTACAAAACTTTGTATGTTGTGGCAAAAATCAAAGTTGAAGATTCATATTGGGAGCTTTATTCAGTGGTACATGGGAACCAGGAAGACTGCGGTCTTACTGTGAAAGTCTAATGTACATTTTTATAAAGAAGCAGATGAAAGACTAGCTAGAAAGCTAGATGAAATTTCTAGCAAAACTATTATTTCTAGTATGTGTTCCCAAAACATTTTGCTTATAACTGTGTGTTTTTGTTTTCTAGTGCTACTGTAACGAAGAACTACAATTTGTGGCTTAAAGAACAGAGATAGATTCCATCAGGGTCCTATAGCCTAGAAGGCCAGGCTAAAGTTTAACCAGGATTGGTTCTGCTAAGGAGTACCCTTCTTGTTGATAGACAGTTCCTCTTATGACCTGTGTCACATGGTTTCATTCTTGTGCAATGAGACTCAATTTCTTACTTTAAAGGGGGCCACTCATAATATATTATTAGCTATTTATGAGACCTAATTTCCTTATTTACATCATAGGGCCAACCTGTAAATCCAGTCCCAGTGTAAGATCAGAGGTGTTAGGTTTCCAATATGATTTTGGAGGAGGTTGAGACAGAGCTCAACCACAACCAATTCAGCAGCATTGGAAATAGGTTTGAGGCTATTTGGTATTTATTGCCTCTCTTAAAGTTCATTCTAAAGACAGATCTTGTAGATCTTTCAGCATGATGCTTGTCATTTCTTGTCTATAATAGGTGATTAGCACATATATAATTAAATTACCGTATTGACAGTCTACCTTCCCAAATGTCTTTACCTAATTTTCTTAAAAAATAATCACTTACATAGTATTAAACACTAATGCATTTTCTAAATTTCTTCACATAATTTTGGCTCTTTGTTTTCATTTTTATTTTTTAATGGAAATGTAGAGGTATAAATTAAAAGATAATTAAATAAGTGCTTTCCAAGTGTTAAATAAAGTTTATTTCAGAAAAAAAAACACACAAAGCAAATTAAATGCAAATAAACAGCTGCACATTTCTCTATTAATTGTACCATAACACATGTTTTAATAAAAATTTATTCAGAAGAGCATGCCAATGATAAAATTTAAAATAAATGAGACATGCAACATGGTAATATTACTAGTCAGGGAAAATATTATAATTCTATTTTTCAGGCCTGTGTTAATAACACATTTGAGAAAATGACAATGATGAAAGTCACGGTCCAGAACACAGTCATATGCAGTCATTTCCTCATCAGATGCACAGGGATGATTTATTAGATGCTGTTTATGAGTATAGAGTGGTAGAGTTTAAGCAAACAAGCGATTTAAAGAACCCTTAATGAAATATGTATGTAAATACTGATGGGTTTGCAATTTAAGTTCTATAAGCAGCAGTATAGAGTCTTACCATGGGGTGCTTGCTGATCTGGAGAGAAAAGAAACATATTTATTTAATATATCAGGGTTTTGATTGGAGGATGTTAAGTAAAGGAAGGAGTCACCAAGTGGGGTCAAGAAGGAAGATCACTTCAGTGGTGGGACATCGTGTAAAAAAAGACAATGATAGGGCATTTTTCAAGACTGAAAGATGAGGAAATGGGCTTTGGAGAGGCTTATAAAGATGGTAAAGCCTTTGGTCTCTAGCACATGAACAATGGAAATCCAATTCTATGACTAAAGGAAGGTAGGTTTTAAGTGAGAAGTTGACATAATAGATTAGCTTTCCAAAGAAATATATCACTTGGGCATTACGAGAAGACCAGTACTTACACAATTATGTCTGCTCAGAGGAAAGACCATATGCAAATCCAGGAAAAAGACAATCATCCACAATGCCAGCAGAGAGGACCCAGAGAAACCACTTGTGCTGGCACTTTGACCTTGGACTCCTAACCTCCAGAACTATGGAAGAATACATTTTCCTATTTTAAAAGACCAGAATGGACACAGGAGTCTGAGGCAACTGGTGACATTCAATGGCCAGTCAGGAAACACAGAGAGAAACCCAATACTTAGCTCATGGTTATCCTTTTTATGTAGCTCAGTACCCTGTCCAATGAATGGTGATGATCATATAAAGGCTGGGTCTTCCCTCATCAAGTAACCCAATCCTGAAATTCCCTCACAGGCATGGCCAGAGTTTTGTTCTCCCTGATGATTCCAGAATTCATCCCCTTGGCAGTAAATACTAGTCATGAAATAAACAAGATTTTTAATATTTTGTATATTGCCTAGTTTATCTAAGGTGATATTAATATCATATCAGTATGCCAATTTCTTGCATTTTAAATATATTTGTAGGGTTGTTTCTGAAGTCCTTTTAGAAATAGGGAAAATAAATACTCAAGATTGGTAGAAGACTATGGTTTTGAGAAACAGGAGAGGGAAGACGGGAGTTCCCATGTCAAGATAGAACATTCATCATTATCTCAAGTAGTTCTTAGATATTTATTTTATTTATTTTATTTATGTTTGTATTCCATTCTTCAGCATAGAGTATTTTATAGCTTTTAATTCAAATTAATTTTTCTTCAAAAGACTTTAAGGAAAGCCCTTGTTTTTGAAAAATGCAGTAACGTTTACTAAAATGTTTGGTCCTTTGAATGATCAATTTTTTTTGCTCTGGGATTGGTTTATCTCCATTTATGAAGCCAAGATATATACTGACTTCAAGATAGCCATCTAGTAAAATCTATGTCAGAGATAGGCACTCATATTTAAGAGTTGAGAAATATATTCACAAAATGACTATAAGAGTCTCGAGTTCTCATTGCTAAACATGAATACAGTTAGAATTCAGAAACCATTGGAAGCATATAAAAAAGATTTGCTTGACACCTCTTAACAGCAAGGATGGTACACATCAATTTGATTTATCATAACTCATTTGGGTCTCAAATATAAACAGGCATTGCCAAATGAAAGCTAACATGGTCTATTTCAAATGGAGTCATTGCAAAGAATCAATTGTGATGTTAGTAGAAACAAATACTTCATTATTGGCAACATAAGAACTACTTGCAAAGGAGAAGAGCAGCATCATAGCAAATAAATGTACATCCTTGGGATTATCAGGAACTTGATAAGCCTTAACACAGCATTTAATTTCAACCATTCCACAAATCTTCAATTATTATGAATTGTGAGAAAGCATGAAAGCCTTGTGTATAATGAATTCAAAATAAGAAATGAAAAAGAACTTTGAAAACTATGTGGAAAGAAAGTACTGTGTGACTGCAAGCTTTAAAACCCATATCTTGACTTCAAAGAAAAATTGACATTTGTGGTTGTTAGGGCCACAGTTGTTTTATATACAATATGCATTTGCATAAAATAAATGGCATTTGGGGGCTGTGGATTCACTGGCTTTAAAAAATAGAAAAGCTTATTGTGTGTAATTGTGAATGCTACATACACAGTTAACAGTTGATGTTAGACATAAAAAATTCTGCCAAATTCTTCCTTTCCTTGCCAATGTATTCTTCAAATCCCATTTTTTTCCCTCCTGACATCTTCACAGGCTCTTCTGCCAACCAGAACAAAGAGGAACAAAACTGAGGTTTACTAACTCTAATGCATGTTCTTAAAAGCAAGGTAAAAGTCACATTACAGCTCTGAAATACACTTTCTTAGTTATATTCTATAACAAAGAACTAAATAGAAACTACACCAATACATTTTCTTTAGCAAGAAAATAATTACATATGAAAAGGACAAAATTAAAATAGAGATAGTTTTCACATTAAAATAAAAATCTGCATATTTCATCTTTCTCTCTCCATCTATCTATCTGTCTACCTACCTACCTATATATGTCATATGCTAAATAATATATAACATATATAAAATATATAGTTATATTAAGGTAATAAACTACATTAATTTTTACATAATACATTATTATGTTTATATTATAATTCATTATTTATTATATAATATATACATATAATGTGTTTGTATGTAGCACATATAGTACATGTTATAATAATTATATATTATAGTATGTTAGTTATATATTACAAAATATATGATATATTTAAATTATATATAATAAAAACTATATATATTAAAATTCAAGTTATCTGAGAGTTATGCTATATGCTCTATGTTATAACAATTGGAAGAACAGACATAGTAGAGAAACAGACTATTACTTAGAAAGCTTAGCTCGTGTGTTCACTAATGGAATTGTTAAATCTTCTACTATTTTCTGTATTTTGGTAGAAAATGGTTATCCTATTTTCCTACTAGAAATTATACTTATTTGAAGTATCAGAATTACAAAAAGTCACTAGACACTGACCACAAACCACAGTAATTATACTGTTTTCTGAAGGTACTTTTCGCATTAAAATGTGATAGGCAGAGCCTTGACTGTAGATTGAGTGAGTGGTTGAGTCTTGGAGCTGGGATCTCTGCACTCAAACTTTTGCATTGTCTCTCCATGTCTGTATGACCTTGAGAAACTCAGCCTGGTACTTTGAACCAAAATTAACTTCTCCTTCTTTAGTTGTTATTGTCAGGTATTTTTGTCCCAGCAATTAATCAAGTAATTAATGCACCACCTCAGAATGACCATGGGAGAAAGAAGTGTTACCTGTTAGTATGCTTGAACCAGCCTCTTGTGTTTCTTATGCCAAAGACCACTTCACAGGATAACTCTTCTGCTTGATTCCCTCCAGGTAGCTTCTGTGGAACCCAGCACCTCTATAATCCAGGAGGATCACATTGGTTAACTAAAAGCACTGGAGCTGCATCAATTCACACCTCAAGGATAAAGCAACATTAATGCCAGCATCTTTTGTATGGGATGCTACATCAAATGAAAGAGGAGACAAATGACCCCTGTGGTTGAATTAGGGAAAAGCTAGAAGAAGTTGAGGAGAAGGGAGACCCTGTAGGAGGATCAGCAGTCCCAATTAACCTAGACTCCTGAATTCTCTCAAAAACTGGACCACCAACTAGGCAGCATACTCCAGCTGATATGATGCCCACAACAAATATACAGCAGAGGACTGCCAGTTCTGGGTTCATTCAGAGATGATGCACCTAACCCTCAAGAGACTGGTGGTCCCAGGGAGTTTAGAGGTCTGGTTGATTGGGGATGGGTGGTGGGGACATCTTTGTGGAAACATGGGGTGGGAGGGAGGTATGGGATATAGAACAGTTGGAGGGTGGCCAGAGGGTGGAGGTTGGAATAAAATCTGGAGTGTAAGTAAATAAAAAAAAAATAGAAAAATAGAAAAAAACAAAACAAAAGTCTCGTATAAGCCCCTGGTAAGAGTAGAATCTATCATTGGGGCTTCTCTGGCCTGACGGAAAGATGGATGCTAAAGGAGTTGGGTCATTGTGAGCAGATTTGGAAGGCTCATGAACAGGCTCCAACATATTATGGTGTTCACTTATTCATAACACTAAAATTTATGACAAATTCTACTTCTGAAGATTCGCATCAATAAATTCTCTTTTCTTTTTGGCAAATGAAATTCTATTCTTTTTGTATGTGAACCACGATCTTACTATTTACATATATGAAGTTGACGTGAGGTATATTTGCCTCACTTGAAGTGTGGCTCTGAAATCACATGTAAAAAATTTTAAAATCATACTAAAATTATCTTAGTGTAATTCTTTGTGCTATGTGCTAGAATTTTTGTTATTGATGTTTCTTTGTGACTTGAAATGCAACCTAAGAACCATGTTTATCACATCCAGGCAGAGAGACAAGAGTATCTCACACGAGTAACCATAAACATTTCCTTCTGCTCTGCTCATCATGGATGCGAGGGGAGAATGAAGGCTACGATGCTTAACAATTATAACAATCTTCTCTTCAACCATGATGGATTTGAGCCTAGGAAGAAATATATTTTGATCATTTTATGCTATGAAGACGCAGAGAATGTATAATCTTAAAATGTAACTCAGCGTTAAAGGGAACCCCTCAAAATAGGTTTTTAATGGTACTTAAATTCAAGTAGTATTCACAATTCTGTAGCTAGCAGAAGGTAAGAAAACTGATATGAAAAATGCTAGGATTTAACACCGCACAGGGGCTATTACCACTAGGCCTGATACAGCAAATAGGAGAGTTTTATTCTTGAATCTAGATAGTGTAGCTGTGTAGAGACTCTGACGGGAGCTGTAGATGTAAAGAGAGTATTCAAATAAAGTCTAGTGGCGTTTAGGAAGAAGTACTCAGAAGATTTCATTTCTTTTATTGTTTAGGCCTTTTCCAGTAACTTCTCCAGAACATGGAAGAAAAATAAATAAGCCTTAGAATACAAATAAATGAAGGGAAGTATAATGTATAGACCTATAAGAAAAGTAGGGTTTATGGAGTTATACATCAACATCAAATATCCCAAGTATCATGGAATTATTATGCTATGATTCTGAAACAACCCAGCAAAGCCATAAGGTTGGTATAGGGTAAAGAAAGAAGCCTGAAAAGGTGTCCATGGCATCTGGTATAAAAATCTTGATAATATTTCATTTTTTACTCATAAGCTCACTAATGTAGTCCCAGCATGAAATGGAAAATAGAATGTTAAATAACAACTGACTGCTGTAGACTGCATTTGGCAAATATCAGAGGAAAGGGACAAACTCAAAAAGTCATTATGAAAGTGAATGGCAATGTCTTTAAATATGAGGACGTGTCTGATTGGAGCCATGACTGCAGCTCAGATCCAAACAGGGCAACATAAAAAGGAGGACAGTTTGAATTTAAAAATTTACAAGCCCACTGAAAACCCAGGCTCTCAGCACATAGTAAGCAAAAGACATGACCGTTCAGTTCATTATTACAGGCTCTGAATGATACACAATGCAAATACAAATAGAAAATAAAATGTTCCTTTCAGTTAGTCAAAATATCTCCAGGAAAATGGATTGAATGTTTGGATTTACTATCTAAACTAGATAGGATCCTGGTACTTGCAATTAAGTCAAAAGGAAGATTCATGGTGTTTTAGTTAACAACCATCTGAGCAAACGAGGTCTCTTAGAGCCAATGGAGAAGTTGCCAGCATCTCTTCATTTTGACATGGCAAGCAGAGACACAGCTGTCAGGATGACATGCTGAACACCTCCATTCTGGTGACTATAGTGAGGTATTCTAGGCATACAGCTAGTTCTTAGTAAGCCATTAGCTTGTGCTTATTTATTATTATCTAACATGTCAAATAGTTTAAGTCAGTTATCAGACTTTGGAATTGAAGAAGCTGAGTGATATGAAACTACAGCAACACAAACTAAAACTACAATAGATAATTAGTATACAAAAAGAGAGGCAGTAGCTACAGCAGCCAATAGAGTTTGATGCAAACCTTCAGACTTACCTTAGCTTTTCTGAATCCAGTGGTTTGTTAAAACTAAAGAGAATTGCCCACATTTATTCTGTTATATGTACATAAATAAATTTCTACCATTATCATAAATTCATTCAATCTTAAATAATTTTCAGAGCTATCATTTTGATATGCTGAGAAAATAGTGAAAATATAAGAGTCTACAAGGGACCGAAGGAATTTGTGGATGTTATAAAGAGTGTATATATTTGGAGTTCAGGGGAAATTTTATGGTAGAATTATAAATGTTTTTTATTGTTCCATTATTCAGCTACAGCTCCTGGAAAATCTGTTACATTTCAAGTAGCAAGAATGCCCTTTAACTCCTCAAAAGTCTCTTTAGACCCCTCCTAAATTTGTGATGATGAATTGATTTATGAAAGGACCCTAGGTAGTTTCAAAGTGAGAGCTGGAAGAGTCAGCCACCTGAATATAAGTTAGAAATTTCAACCCATGATCTTAAGCTCTAAAATTTGGAAGTGGACACTTTGGAATTGTACATCCATTCAGTAGTAGCTAGTGAGTTAACAAATCATATTTCTACAATAAAATTTATTATAAATTAGATAATTAAGCTTGTTCTTGGAGTTGGCCCTAGGTTGGTGGATATACTAATGGACTAAGATAGTGCCCCCCCCCATGAAGAGGGCCTGAACTCTTTGCTTTATAGTAAACCTAATCATAAGCATATCACTCTTCTGCATTCTGTGATTTATTCTAATGATTCACAAAATCTGAGGAAAATATCATAATAATCTCTAATTTTATTAAACCAAGAAGTGCTGTTAACATGGGTACCCTCTTTGGACTGGCATGTAATATGACGATAGTTATGGTGGAACAAGATACATGGATGTTGGATCATCTTTACTCATTCAAGGTTAGTTAGTGTCAGAATTAAATTACTAATAACATCTGTTGGTGTTGGAAAGGTATAAAATAAACTCCAATATCACAGTGTTCCCTTACATAATTAATATACCTGGCAAAGGAACTACGAATGGGAACAAAACACTCTTCAGGACAGTTAACACATGCATAATGAGGAAGATGTAAATATCCTACATAGTTTGGAACATAAGGATGCATACTTTCTCAGAGTCTGTGAGATTCTTTTAAAATAGACTAAATTCCCATTCATAAAAGAAGCTGGAGTAGACGTTTCAGAAGTAGCAAACATGAGCTGGGCATGGTGGTGCACACGTTAATCCCAGCACTCAGCATGCAAAGACAGTTGAAGCTCTGTTAGAGGTCAGCATGTACTACATAATGAGTTCCAGGTCAGCCAAAGTCACAGGGTAAAACTATTTGAACGGAAGAAGAGGAAAGAGGAGGAGAAAAAGGAGGAAAAGCAGAAGAAGGAGATGAAGAAAACAAGGAAGAGAAGCAGGAGGAGGCAAGGAAGGAGAATAGAGAAGAGGCAATAAGTACATTTGCTTATTAATTTTACTTTATTTTTTTTAATTCTGATTTTTTTTATTTTTTTTATTTTTGGGTTTTTTAATTCTTTTTTAAAATTTTTTTGAATATTTTATTTATTTCCATTTCAGATGTCATCCCCTTTCCCCATCACTCTCCCAGAAACCCCCTATCCAATCCCCCTTCCTCCTTCTTGCTTTTTCTTTATTAGTATTTTAAGTTAACGTACAAAGTACTGGGTTTTATTACAACATCCTCATACATGTGTCATTAGAGTTCTAATTTTTCCCTCTGCCCCTTCCCTTTCTTCCTCCAACGAGTTTCCTCATCTGATTTCCTGTCACATGTATTCTATCACTCTCCTTCCTCATCCTTTTATTTTGTATTAGTAACTTTTTTTAAAAAATGTTAATCAAAGGCTTTATAAGTTTGGAAATGCTCAATAACAAGATGTCCATACAATCAGAAGTGTAACTCAATACCCAATCTAGATATACCAACTATCTTTGACTGGCGGAGACACTCGAACACCCACCTCCATGACTCCCCCATCTCCTAGCTCCACCTCTCATTCTCCTCCTCCTCTCCTTCCACATTCTCTTCCTCTCCTTTCTCCTCCCACCTTAGCTCCTCCTACATATCACCCTTCCTGTTAAAATAAAACTTTTTCTCTCAAAATCCAATTAGAGCATAACTATACCAATTTGCATCAATAAGGTACAAGATAGACTTAATACCCAGTCCAACACTTTATTGACTAACCAGAAGGTCTGTCACCTCTCCTAACTAAAAGACTTAGTTCTGAACCTGGCTTTTTTCTTGGCTTTAGAATGAATCTCAGCTGAAAACTATCCTCTCAAATCTTTTCTCTCAAAGTAAATAGTCGGGATTGGCTATGAGACTACAAGTCTTCAACCCCATCAGAAATCCAGAATGACTGAATTAACTGAAATTATGGGAAGCACAAAGCATAGCTTCTAAAACTTAGCCAATTTATAGAGACCTCTGAACACCTGGACAGTCCCTATACTACAAAACATTGGAGCATCCGATCTTCAGCCTTCTGGCCCAGGTTCATCTGACAGACCTAGTGATGCAGAATTATTAAGGGCTGATTACTCTGACTAGACAGATATTGTTGTGTTTATATAAAGATAAGGAGATAAAGAGTATGTTCTGTGGGTGTGTGGAGAGGTATGGGGGAAGGGGATGTCTCATTGGGTCCATAGGAGGCATCTCTTCCCCCTGAGGGACTAGTCATACACTGGTATGCACAGAATAGAATAGCATAGTCATACACTGGTATAGCATAGAATAGAGTTTATTCAGGGCATGTGGAGGGGTGCCAGGAGGGTGGTAGAGGCAGAGAGAAAAAGAAAGAGAGAGAGAGAGAGAGAGAGAGAGAGAGAGAGAGAGAGAGAGAGGTAGAGGAGTAGAGGCCGGCCATTACCACGTGGAGAGAGGGGAAAGGGAAATGGGGAGGGGGCAGAGAGAGGCTACAGGCAAGAGATCAAGAGATTAAGAGAGAGAGAGAGAGGAGGGAGCAAGCAGCCCCTTTTATAGTGGGCAGGCCTGTGGGGAGGAGCATATCTGGCTGTTGCCAGAGGACTGTGGGGGTGGAGTTTAGACAGAATACTAACATATAATCAGTCGACTATTCCGTAAGTGTGTCCTTTCTGGACAGTAATTTGTCTTTAGATGAAAAGAGGTAACTCTTGCCTAGTGGCTGTCTCACCACAACTGGAGTGACTCCAAAGATGCTCAATGTCTTCTTAGAATCCAAGACAGGAAGCTGTCAGGAGCAGACAGGTCTCAAATCAAAATGAACATTAATACAGAAATGTTTGTAACATCAATTCTGTGGACTTCTGATGTTTTGAAAACCAACTATTCATGTAAGGCAATCTGGACTGTTGTCTGTTAACTCCTCTCAGCTATTTCTAAATAAAATATAAAACACACCCTAGCAATAAGCTCAGAGCCATGAATTTGCTATAGGCCCTTAACTCACAGGCTTACCATCTTGAATCACTTAAAATAGTTAAAGAAGGACTGGGCTTAAGCCTTCTATTCCTAAATGTGTTATATAGGCACAATGCCTATGAGAGTAACAATATTAATCTCACTTTTATATCAATAAGAAGCTTGTACCAATGAAAACCTTAAATTTGAAATCAAAGTAAATTTTGAATCATTTAAGAAATTATAACTTCAGCTTAATAACAATTATACATAGTTCTACCAATAGGTTATGGCTATGCAATAAATCCTAGCTATTCCTCCCTGTTACAACAAAACCACTACTTTTCCCTAGAAAGACAGCCCAGTATTAACCACCTCAGTCCCCAAGCCCAGGGAATAGGGGCGTCGACTCTTCATTAACTTCTTCAAGCTGGTTACGGGCTTTGAGATATTAGGAGAGGGGCGGGGGGAAGAGTAAATTGATAAGCCTCTGAAGTCTGTGTCTTCACTGCATCCAGCTGAAATTCCAGGACATCAGAGGTTCAAGTAGGTCTGCTCAGCTTGCTTGATGAGTAGATACACCAAGGCTGTGTATTCTGCAATATACAATTGCCAAAAAAATTTGAGTATTAAGATAATTTTTTGTTTGAATTCTGGATTCTAGTCTTCTGGTGACCTGCCTCTGTCATGTCTTATCCATATAATTCTGGGAGTTTCTATGAGGGTGTGCTCCCACCATCCTCCCATTCCCACCTCCCTGCTCTCGAATTCCCCAACACTAGGGAATCCACACTTTCAGGCACCAAGGCCGTCTACTTCCACTGATGCCTGACAAGGCCACCTTCAACTACCTATACAGGTAGAACCATGGTCCCTCCCTTTGTGCTCTCAGGCTGGAGGTTTTAGAATGGCTACTCCAGCTTGTTTCTTTGGACCATTTACTTGAAAAATTGTTTTCCAGCCTTTTACTCTAAGGTGGTTTCTGTGTTTGTCACTGAGGTGGGTTTCCTGTATGCAGCAAAATACTGAGTCCTGTTTACGTATCCAGTCCGTTAGCCTATGTCTCTTTATTGGGGAAATTGAGTCCATTGGTGTTAAGAGATATTAAGGAACAGATATTGTTGCTTCCTGTTATTTTTGTTATTAGAGGTGGACTTGTCTTTGTGTGGCTATCTTCTTCTGGATTTGTTGGAAGAGGATTACTTTGTTCCTCTTTCTAGGGTATAATTTCCCTCCTTGTATTGGTGCTTTCCCACTATTATCCTTTGTAGTGCTGGGTTTGTGGAAAGATGTTCTGTAAATTTGGATTTGTCCTGGAATATCATGGTTTCTCCATCTATGGTAATTGAGAGTTTTGCTGGGTATAGTAGCCTTGGCTGGCATTTGTGTTCTCTTAGGGTCTCTATGACATCTGTCCAGGATCTTCTCGATTTTATATATCTGTTGAGAAGCCTGGTGCAATTCTTATAGGGAAGTTTTCTTCTATAATTTTGTTAAAGGTATTTATTGGCCCTTTAAGTTGGGAATCTTCACTCTCATCTATACCTATTATCCTTAGGTTTGGTCTTCTCATTGTGTCCTGGATTTCCTGGATATTTTGTTTTAAGAACTTTACGCATTTTGTGTGTTCTTTGACTGTTGTGTCAATGTTTTCTATGCTATCTTCTGCATCTGAGATTCTCTCTTCTATCTCTTGTATTCTGTTGGTGAAGCTTGCATCTATGACTTCTGGTTTTTTCCTAGGTTTTCTATCTCCAGAGTAGTCTCCCTTTGTGATTTCTTTATTGTTTCTACTTCCATTTTTATGTCCTGGATGTTTTTGTTCAATTCCTTCATCTGTTTGGTTGTGTTCTCTTGTAATTCTTTAAGTATTTTTGTGTTTCCTCTTTAGAGGCTTCTATCTGTTTACCTGTGTTCTCCTCAATTTCTTTGAGAGTGTTATTTATGTCCTTCTTAAAGTCCTCTATCATCATCATTAGAAGTGATTTTAAATCTGAATCTTGGTTTCCTGGTAATATGGGGAATTCAGGACTTTCTAGTGTGGGAGAACTAGGTTCTAATGATGCCAAGTACCCTGGGTTACTGATGATTATGTTCTTGTGCTTGCCTTTTGCCATCTGGATCACCTTAGTGCTACCTACCCTGTCTCTGACTGGAGCCTGTATTTCTTACTATCTTGGTTGTTTCAGAACTGTGTGGGGTGGGTGTTACTACTGGGGTTAAAGCTGGGGCCCAAAATCTGCTCAGTGCTTGGGCCCTGACTGTAAGGAATCAGTGCTCCAGGCCAGGAGTAAATTCCTGGGTCCCAGTGGGTCCCAGATACTCCCTATTTGGGGCGGGTGTTGCTGTCTCCTTACCTAAGATACTGCCCAATTTAGAGCTCCTGGGAGGCCTGCTTCCTCTGGGATTTGTGAGACTGAGTGCAGAGCTGTCGCCCAGGATCTGCTCAGTGCTCTGGCCCAGACTGGGAGGGCTTATTAATTTTTAAAATATTTTTTTCCAGATACTCTTTCCAACAAATGCTCAAGTCTCTTTATTCCCATGGAACTTCCACTGATTTTAATTTGTTCTTCTTTCTTTCTTTCTTTCTTTCTTTCTTTCTTCCTTTCTTTCTTTCTTTCTTTCTTTCTTTCTTTCTTTCTTTCTTGTTTTCTTTCCTCCTCCTCCTCCTCCTCCTCCTCCTCCTCCTCCTTCTTCTTCTTCTTCTTCTTCAGATTATTATTGTAATTGTTATTATTCCAGCCATTGAGTTCTCTCCAGGTCCCCTCTCCCACAGTTCTTTCTCCCTCCTATTTTCTAGAGGATGCTCCCTCCCCCCAGACCTCCCCTCTTTCTAGGGCCTCAAGTCTCTCAGGTGCATCTTCTCCAACTGAGACCAGACCAGACAGTTCTTTGCAACATATGTACCAGGGGCCTTGGTCCAGCCCATGTATGCTGCTTGGTTGGTGGCTCCATCTCTGGAATCTCCTGGGGATTCAGATTAGTTGAGACTGATGGTCATGCTATGGGGTATCCCTTTCTTTCAGGTCCTTCAATCCTTTCCCTAATTTCTCCACAGGGGGTTCCAGAATTCAGTCCAATGTTTGGATCTAATTATCTGCATCCATCCCAGTCAGCTGCTGGTAGGGCCTTTCATAGGACAAGCATGCTAAGCTCCTGTTTGTAAACATACCATAACATCAGTAACTGTGTGAGGCCATGTTGCCCTGATATTCCCATGAGATAGATCCAAAGTTGAGCCAGTCACTGGACAGCCTTTCCTACAGTCTCTTCTCCATTTTTGTCCCTGCAGTTATGGGTCAGAAAGTTTAACTGTGGGTTGGTAAACCCATCCCTACACTCAAGGCCCTGTCTTTCCACTTGAGGTGGACTCTTCAAATTCTCTCTTCCCTCAGTTGGGCATTTCATCTAAGGTCACTTCTGTTGAGTCCTGAGAGTCTCTTACCTCCCAGGTCTATGGTACTTTCTAAACAGTCTATCTCCCAACCCCGAGGCTGCATATTTCTATTTATTCTGCTGGACCCCTGGGCTTCTCTCCTGCACCCTTCATACCTGATCCTGTTCTTCATTTCCCTTTCCTCTCTCTTCTTCCACCCAGGTCCCTCCTTCACTTTGCCTCCCATGATTATTTGGAAGTAGAAAAATAAAGAAACACAAATGGAGACAATATTGGAAATGGAAAACCTAGAAAAAAATTAGGAGCTACATATGCAAGCATGACCAACAGAATACAAGAGATAGAAGAGAGAATTGCAGGCCTAGAAAATACCATAGAAAATATTGACACAAAGGTCAAAGAAAATACAAATCATAAAATGATCCTAACCCCAAAGAAACAAGGAATCCAGGATTCAATGGAAAGACCAAACCTAGATTTTCTAGAAGGTAAATTTCATAACTGTTTAGACCTTTATTTATTTTTTTAAATCAAGTTATATAATCACATGCATATAGACAGCTTGTTCTTAGAGCCTGTGGTTGTTTTTCTTAGCTGAGTATCTGCATACCCCTGTATTACAACTCTTAGTTGAACCTGTATCCAGAAATTTCTACAAATCTGTCTATTATTTGAATAACAATAAGCAACTTGTCCAAGAAACAATAGTCACAGGATAATACCAATCCAAAATGCCCCAGGCTATACAAGTAACCAAAAGTGCAATGTCAAATGCAAAATATCACCAAGGGATTCAGCTTACACTGTTGGTTTGGAAACAAATCTACCTGATGATATTCATCAAACCCCTACCTCTAATTGTATATGACAAGAAATTATAGAAGGCAAAATGCAAAAATAGAGGTAAGTTCTCTCATATTCAAAAGAACTTTAAAAAATAATTTCAAATGTAAATATGAAAAACACTGTATGGTCTAATAATTTCCTATCCATGAGACCACTTGTGATGCAGAAACATTTGTCATGAGTGTGCAAGCTGAAAATATGATACAGAGAACACACTAGGAATTCAGAAGTCATAGTCTTTTATAATCTGATGGAAGTGATATCCTCTTATTGTTGTCATATTCTGTCAACAAGAATCAAATTACTCAACAGAGACAGTCACCTAAGGCAAAAGATATAAGATGGGATATGTTTAAAGTGATTTTTGATTCTCTTACCATAGCAAATTTGTTGTCAAAGCTTTATAGTTTACTAGATATGTCAAATTTATAGTATTCTGGTTTGGTAATAATCAGCATCAATTTTTAATAAAGGTAGCTCAAAATTACCAGACCTTTCTATTAGATAATCAGACAATGTTCAGTCCTGAAAGATGGTGATCTCAAAGGATTAAGACATATCCTGGGCCCATTCACCTCTGTGTTTGAATGGTGAAGCACTATCTGAAATGAAGAAGGGAATGAGGAGGAAAAGGAGGAGGAAGAAGAGGAGGAGGATGGGAGGAGGAGGAGGAAGAGAAGAAGGAAAAAGTATTCAAATATTGTATTTGAATGATCCCAGGACATGCCTCAAATGTTCTGAGATCACTGTAGTACAGGTAGCATGAGAACTACCTGAAAGTGTTGAATGTGTTATGTTCCATCCAACATTATTCCCTCTGGGCTTTATTCCCCCCAGTCTAGCATAATGTTCTAACCACCTAACAAAAGTAGAATCTTCTTTATATTCACTATATTTGCTACATACAAAATTTTGTGACTCAAACACAAAAGCTTCTGATACTCCTCTGTCTATCTAAATATAAAAATAATACCAACCAATTATCTAAATATAAAAAAGAGAACATATAACAAATATACATGGTATTTAAATTAGAGCCATTCACTTATATGCAAGACCATTTATTCCCAAACCCATTATCTTCTAAACATAAAAATAAAATACATTTTTAATTTTTTACCATGTTTAAGTGAAGTAAAAGAAAAAGTTACTGTGGAATTGTCTTTACAAAGTAGCATTTTTAAATTCCTCTTTGTAAGAGCCAAATGCACAAGATAAGTACAGATAAAAATCTCTGCAAATGCAATTTATAAACCTTTCATGATTTTGTACTTATCTTCAGGAAATAGCTTTCATGCCATTAGTAGGTACTAATTGTCTGGTATCATTAAGACATGATGGTAAGACAAAAGAAATTAGCCCTGAATTTCTCTCTATAAAGAGAATATATTTATTACCAGGTACATCCTCGTAATAGAGTTCATCCAGTTCTCTAAACATGCCAGGATATTTAGTTGTATATGCAAGATTGCACTGGGAGCTAATGTGGATGCACAATGATCAGATTCTTGTTCATATGCTCTTCCTCTCCCTTTTATTTTCAGCTTCTCTGTGCCCTATTTTCTAGGATAGATGCCACTCAGTCTAACTCTTGAGTTTCATCAGAAACAATGTCATAAATAAACTTGTTATAAAGAAAGAGAATTGTTTATTCTTCCCTTTGAACCATTCAACTCCCTGCTGTGACAGGCAGCAGATTGAGCCAAATGAATGTTGAGAGACATTATGAGTTCATTAGAAAAATCACACATTTAAGTTGGATATGATAAACTAGAACTGTATCAGCATTCTGATTATTAAACCTTCTTAAGTAAATTTAATATTATTTTCCCCTACATTATAATAATTGCACAGTAAGCACATTGCCTTCCTATGCTAGGGAAAATAAACCCTTATTCTAAGCAAGACAACAATTTAAACTTCCAAAGTCAAATGTATCACTCAGGTGAAAGATATTTTTTAGCCCAAGCAAAGAAATAAAGAGGGCCAGTATTTTATTTGCACCATTTCAGATGCTCCTGAAGACTAGTGTAAAATAGTGAATTCTATAAGATCTGCTATATGTTAACCTCAGAGTTTCCTTCTTTTTCCCATTTAAAAAAAATGCATTCAAAAGACAGTCAAATAAACCAGTTAAACTACAACACAAATTTGATGACTGGAAAATAGCTATCCACACTTTAAAATTTAGTTATGTTTAGTTAAGTTTAGCTAGTTGTATTTTGTTACAGTCTAGTGTGCATGATACACTGGAGAAATAGTAAGACATTTCAACACGCACTACCCTGCAAAACACAGACAAGTGGCTTTGAAGTTTGAAAGGGAGGAGGATACAGGTCTTCTTCTGAAGATATATAATACATTACTGAAACAGAAAAATAACTGGGTCCTTGGATATGGTTAAGATCATGTAAAAAGACATAATTCAAGTAGAGAATTCTCATGAGCTGTGGTGAAGGCAAATATTTGACTGACATTTTCATGAAAGGAAATAAGAAAAATGTATTTTAACCTGGGTAATTAGAGTGAACACAATAAGTGACAAGACAATATTATTATAAGAAGCTAATAAGGTCTCTGAATACCATATAAAATGGAGGTTAGTAAACTAATACTTTAACTTAGTATTTTGTATCTTACCCTCTTTTCAGTGCTTTTCTGATCAATCACACTTACTCATGGTGATTATCAAAATAGAGTCACAATATAGACCCTATTATCTCAGATCTAAATTTTTAAAAGTAAAAATAGCAATTTACATAAAATATAACATACATTGGCAATTGCATTTTTAACTACGTTTTTGGTAACTTGGACAAATATCAAGTGACATGCATGCAGTAAAACCTTGGGTCTCCTTTAGTTGACAGGGATGATTGTAGTATGACAGTGCAGGATCTACATACTTAGATAATTAGAGGGTGACAATTCTCTTTTTAAAAACTTTTTATTAATTAGATATTTTACTTATTTACATCTCAAATGTTGCCTCCCTCACAGTCCCTCCTCATAGAGTTCTTCCCCTCTCCCCTTTGCCTCTGAGAGGGTGGACCCCATAGGTATGACCTCATAGGTATGCCCCACCCTGGGGCCTCAAGTCTCTACATGTTTAGGTTCATCCTCTACCACTGAGGCTAAACAAAAGAGCCCTCTTCTATAGGGGCTTTGAACAAGCCCACATATGCTATTTGGTTGGTGGCTCAGACTCTGAGACTCACAGGGGTCTAGGTTAGTTAATGCTGTTGGTCTTCCTATGGGATTGCCATCCCCTTCAGTTCCATCAATCCTTCTCTTATCTCTTCCATAGAGGTCCCAGACCACTGTCTAATGTTTTGCTATATCTGTTTCTGTCTCAGTCAGCTGTTGATAGAGCCTCTCAGAGAACAGCCATGCTAGACTACCACCTGCAAGCAGAACACAGATTCAGTAATAGTGTCAGAGTTTGGTGCCAGCCAATGGAATGGATCCCAAGTTGGGCCTGTCACTAGTCAGCCATTACTTTAGTCTCTGCTCCATTTTTGTCCCTACATTTCTTTCAGACAGGAGCAATTTTTGGTTGAAAGTTTTGTAAGTGGGTTGATATCCCCAATCCACCACTGGGGGTTCTGTCTGACTACTGAAAGAGGTCTCTCTCTACAGGTTCCACATGGTTGAAAAAAAATCATACAGTGAAAGAAAAGAAAGCATCTTAAACAAATGGTGGTGGTCTAAGTGGCAGTCTGCATGTAGAAGAATTCAAATTGATCAATGTTTATCACCCTTCACAAAGTTCAAATCAAAGTGAATCAAAGACCTCAATATAAAACCAGATACACTAAATCTAATGGAAGAGAAAGTAGAAAATTGCCTTGAAAATATTGGCACAGGAGAAAATTTTCTGGACAGAATACCAGTGACTCAAGATCTAAAATCAACAATTGATAAATGGAACTTTATGAAACTGAAAGCTTTTGTAAGGCAGAGGACACTGTCAGTAGGACAAAATGACAGCCTTCAGATAAGGAAAAAATCTTCATAACCCTAAATTCAATAGAGGGCTAATATACAAAATATATAAAGAACTCAAGAAGGTAGACTCCAAAACCACCAAATTATCCAATTAAGAAATGGAGTACAGAGCTAAACAGAGAATTCTCATCAGAGGAATCTCTAGTGGACAATTCATGCATTTAGCTTAAGGCACTATTTTTTCCCCATGGAATAACTGTTGCTACTTTTATTTTCTCAAAGGAAAACACAATTAACTTGTTGCTCTGAAGTAGACTAAACATACATATATCATTATTTATCTTATTGCATTCAAGTTATTTATAGATGCAGGGAACATATGAATTTTTGAGTGATACAAATGATCTTTCTCTGACAGGCCAGGTCAAAAACAAAACATTGGCTGTTCATAATGTGTAGGGGATACTTATAGTTCCATATGTAAAAATCTGTATGATTTTTCCCTGTGACAACTTCATTGATTTATTCATGGTGCACTTTAGTTGGTACTTTAGAAAAGTTAAAACACACTTACCAAGATGTTAGGTGTTTCTTCTTTTGTATAGCAATCATTTCAACATATGTCATAATTTGGTATAATGAGACTTACCCAAAGAAAGAACAGAACCTAACAAATGTAGACAATGAAAAATTTGGCTATTAAGGTGTTAGCATTGAGAGAGTAGTGTGACAAATTTCTCCAGCTCATTTAGTTAGTATCTTATCAGATTTTGTTTTATCCATACATTCCTAATTGGTCTTGTCTTTGGAATAAATAATCTCAGTGTTTGAAGATCTATTTTGTATTTTCCTTTCAGGTATACATTTTTTAAAAATAAGTCTTGTTTTTTTATTGAATATTTTATTTATTTACAATACAGATGTCATCCCCTTTCCCTATTTCCCCTCCCTAGAACCCCCATCCCATTCTCCTTCCTCCTTTATGCTCTTATACCATTTTGATTACATGCATGTATTAAGGTCAGTTGTAGGTTGAGGGTCTAGCAGAAAAGAACTCTCGTACCTACAGTCACTTGATCTTTGACTAAGGAGCTAAAACCATACAGTGGAAAAAAAGAGCATTTTCAACAGGTGGTGCTGGTTGAACTGGATGTCAGCATGTAGGAAAATGCAAATCGATCCATTCTTATCTCTTTGTACAAAAAAAAGTCTTGTGATTCTTTTAGAAATGAATGAAATATCATTAATTATAACACAAAATTCTTAGATATGTGTTTGCAATAAATTTTTCATCATTAGATTTTAGAAACAGATTGTAATATGTACTATGTAAGTTTGATTTCTAATATATGATTTCCACTGTAAATTATAGATACAAAGCTACTTACATTTTGAGTAGAAAACAATTTTGCTGTCCTGATTCTTGTTAAACTAAAGTGTATAAATAATTTATAAATATTTACAAATTGTCAAATATCCTATATTTAATAATCAGTGTACACCATGTTTATTTGTCAATAGTTATGTGATAAATCCTTAAAAAGAGGGACTTGTGATACAGTATCTATGAATCAGAAATTTGGTCACTTTCTGATTAAGGGCCTCTTCAGAGACTCAGTTGTTTTGTCTCAAAAATATGGGTTCTTCTTTGAAGGTTTATCTGAAGAAGGATCTACCTCTGGGTTCATGTAGCAACCGGAAGCATTAAGTTCTACAGAACTTCTCCTGTGGACACTGGGGCCTCATATATTTGCTGGCTGTTGGATGAAGATCACTGCTAAGTTTTATCTTTATTGACCTCTCTGACATTGAAACATTCTTTTTGACATCCTGGAAGTTGAGTCTGTAAAACTGAGAATACACCAACAAGACAGAAATCACAATGTTTGTGATACAATTGAAATGATCCCTAATCATTGACATTAAAATCTATCTGTATGAGTCAAATCATTCAATAAAAGTGTCCATGAATGTCAGATAAAATATACATGGAGTGATCTTAGAGTTTCCTTCCATAAAAAATATTTTTGTAAATCATTATGGTTCACTATGTCAATATACATAGTCACCTGCCTTTTGAAAGAATGACAACTACCTTGCACAGTTGCCCACTACTGAAAAATCAATAACATATATTCTATACAGTTAGCATGTAATTTTGAAGAACTGCAAATTAAGTGATGTTTCAGGCAGAAATATTAAACCTAAATGGTCAGAATAGAGGCAATCCTACAAGGTGATGGGAATGCTCATATTGAAACAGGCTCATACACGTAAATAAGATGAAGTTGGAGAATTAAGTTTGTCAAAAAGATAGAGAAAACATTTGGAAATTATCAGTGTACGCTTCCAAGTTAACTACACCAGTCCCTTCAGCTAATTGAAAAAAATATTAGCTGAGTGGGAAGCTTGGCTAGGCATTACATTTGAAGTTGTCTCGGAGAAGTCATCCATTGCATTTCCAGGCACAAGTCTGGAAATCACAGCTCATAGTGAGGAGTATATTGTACTTCATGACACAGCACAGACATGAATATACACATGCAACTTCAGGAAACATTTCGTAACTTCCAAATCTATTCTGAGTTCGTCCTAGCATAATCCAATCTTCCTCCTGATTATGCTATTATATGTCATTTCATTTCAAAGAGGTATGGCCAAGATCTACTGAATCATTAAATGGATTTCATGTCTCACTAATTAGTATTGATTGTCTGTTTGGAAAGCACTCATCCACTCCAAGATGCTCACGCTCTCCTCATAAGTAATTATATCCATGGGATCTAGTCTACGTTTGGAGGTCACACTAGAAACTAGCTCGCTTCCAGACTGCTTTTCTGGGTGGCTAAGCATAATAACCTAAAAAGTCCTTGTGAGAATAGAGATTTTCCCTCTGCTGAATTACCTTGGTATCAATTGTTAATACAAAAAAATTAGTATTTATTAATGACAAAACACACCTGCATCCTGATAATAAAATGAATGTCTCATCCTTCATTCTCCCTTTAACCTCTGAGAATGAAACAGAATTTTGTCCTTGTAATTTACTTTTATATCAATGATCAGTATAAAGTATGTATCTAGGTATGAAATTCAGCAGCTCCATTAATATGCCTGCACTCATTTTTACAAAATCCAAAGTTGAAGCTGTCAGCATTGACTTTTTTATAGCAGAAGTTCAACAAATTAAAATAATTTGTATCACCTAGTCCAACAGTTAATAAAACAGAGAGAAAGAAAACACAAGACTCCACTGGGTCAAGCAGGTTGATATCATTGCATCATAATTTTAAGAGTTGTTTTGATCAAAATCTGGCCAGGCTTGTTTTTCCCTATTAAAATTGAACATGCCAGAAATATAATTACAGCTCAGCTCACCCAAGTATCTTCATCAGTTTGGCCAATGGATTTTGCACTGGCTTATCAATTGTCCACATATTTCATGTGAGCACAGTATCTTTGAACAAGTCTAAGTTCAGGAAAGTTAGCATTGGACCTGGAGGTCAGCTGGTGCTAACTGGCCCATTAGAGTATGTCCTGGAGAACTTGGCCTCATTAGCACTTTGAATGCTGACCCAATAATCTATGCCAAGAAAGTGAAACAGTTCAGGATCATTAGGACCTTTGGATCAAGTACAAGGTTAGAACTATTTCTTAGCGTTAAAGTCTTTTATACAATTGGCTAAATGTTACAGCAAAAGTACATACCTCTGCATTTCTGGAAAGCTAATAGGAAAAATAAAAATGGCTAGAACATATATTACATAGATAAAAACCCTTAGAAGCACAGTTCAAGTTTAAAATCTATGGCTTAAAAATTCAATCCAGACAGAGTTTTAAAGTACTATGTTCTTAATACAAATCATGTCTAAATAGTGTAAAATAGTGTATGAAGGTGTATGAAACTAAAAATAGTGTAAAACAGTGTATGAAACTATAAACTCAGTTTCTCAGGGTGTTTTGCGGCTTTCGCATGTTATACTACCCTTTGCATGTTATAAGTGAAGACTGTTATAAGAATTGAGAAACAACCTCAGCAGAAGCTGGAGCACTATCATTGTTCCCTCTTTTTCTAACTTTGACTCTCATTCATTCTTATTTTCATTCACATTTTGGTATATTTAGAGAGCAAAGTACATAATGCTATTGGTATTACTGGTTCATATGCTAATAACATAAATTTTCCTGGCATCTTTTATAATTTCTAAAAGATTTTGTCTATATGTGACAAAACAATGTTAACCTACTTAGTATTTATAAAGAAATAAGCAGTTCAGTGACTTTACCAGTGCCTTGTAAATTATCACTCTCAATTTGAAGTTGTGTGCGGTATCTGTATTTCATGCTAGTATCCTGTATTGGATGTTGAATAGATGCTGTAGAGATCTTGTAGCAGGTCAGTCACAGAGTTCCAAAGATGATGATTCAAAGCAAATCTGGATAAAAGTAAGGGAAAGTGATCTGTAGTATGGTTTATATAGCATATAAGATGTGTTTATTTTTCAAATAATATATGTATCAATAATAACATAAAATATATCTTTCAGAAGTTAATTTAATAGTAGAAACTTAGAGAGGAATTTGAAAAATATTATAGAAAAATCTAGTACATCCTTATATAATTTTTCTCCAACTGTTATGTTATACAGGTAAGTAGTACAAACTCATGGCCAGGAAATGTAAGATTAGCAAAATCAGAAATGTAATATAATGCTGTTTTTCTAATCTCTTCATATTCATGAAAAGCTAGTGCTTTATAGCCACAGAAATACTCTCCTTTAACCTTCCATCCCATGTTGGTTCATAATAAAATAATTGCAAGTATTTTTTGTATATACAGAGTACATAAATACATGTTATGTTTTTTCCAACCATAAGAATTTAGAAACTACTGAGATGGAATGTTTATTGTATTTTTCCATATTTTTACTGTCTTTAGATCTTTCTTCACATCCGTTTTGTCTCGCAACTCTTTTAACTTCATGTTGTCTGTCTTGTGAGGGTTTCTTGGTAGCCTTTCCTGAAGAGTAGCTCCAAAAGGTAGAAATCTGGGTGACTTGGTTCTTTTCCTCTTGTGGAAAGGAACCCTCAGTCCTTTGCTTCTTTTAAGATTGCTTTCTCACAGACCCTGCCTTCTCCACACTATCACATTAGTGCATTAGCTCTCATCAGAAAGGCTTCCTTCAGCAATAGATGGGAAATAATACAAATTCCAACAACTGATCAACCTGAAAAGAATAAGATTGTTGATTACTTAGTCCATATGGATTATCTATATCTTTCCTCTGCCTCCAAGGTCATCAGATAATTACAGAAGAGGAGTGAAAAAAGCTTAATAGCTTGTGGTAATTGGGATCTGCAGTGAAACAAAACACTATTTAATAATTATTACATCATTGAACAATTGAATTTACAGCTACTGTAACTGCATGCTTGTGACCTGTACAAGATTAAGCCAACTAGAATCCCACCATGCATGGTGTGGAGCTCTTGAACTCTCTCCTCCAAGCTAAAGAAAAAATGGCAAAATTACTACTAGGGAGAAAAAGTATCAGTTTTAATCTAAGAGGTGGCCCAAGAGATGCTTTCCTTGCGCCTGAGGATGGCCATACAGACAGGATACACAGGCAGCATTAATGAAATTAGTGAGATTTTTTAAAAGAAATAAAGTCAAGAGAACATAGCTGTTTGGAGAGAGGAGAGTAAATGAAACAAAGAACATGGTAGTGTGTAGGAGATAAAGAAAGGGAGGGACTATTGTGAGCAACATATAGCTTCCAGTACCAGTGTGAACACCAGGGAGTGTGCTTCCAAGTATGCCAGCAGAATGCCTATGTTATTGATAAAAGCAATGTTCTGATCCCAGTGTTAAACTCACTACTCCAGATACCTTGTGGAGGAGGACAAAATATACGTTTAATATCATTTTCTCAGTATTTTTGATGCACATGATATTGAGAATGACTGGGCAAGATCAAAGGGCAATGCCTGTGATCCAGACAAGTGAAATATCCCTACCCACTAAACAATCAATACCCAATTTAAAGGGCTTGTGTTCAGTGTTAATTTCAGTGACTGCTGTGATATCAATATTAATGCATTTGTTCAACATAAATTATCTATGGAGAATTCTCCAATGGGATGGTAGTTACCAGTCACTGAAAGTTTGGAAAATTGATAATCTAATGCTCAAAGAGTAGAGAGATTGTTGGTCTTGAAAGCTTAAAATAATCTGATTATCCATTGTGGTTATTGTTGCTCAGATTACTTAAACTAGTACTGATAAAAAGTACACATAATTAGGGTTGCAGTGTAAATTTTATTGTGTAATTTACCACTACCTTGAACATTAGTTTTTACTTTTATTTATTGAGATATAGCTATCCAAACAAAGCATATTTTCTTTATTTTTTAGAAATTTAGTGAAGTATTTTGCATTACCTTCTTTGAACTTATGATATCTGAAGGTTCATTAGTTTTCTGAATTGGTAGGTATGCAGCTTTTGCCAAATTTCTACAATTATGAATTGATTTTATAAATATACTTTCAGCCACACTCACGATTTGTATCTCTTTGAAACTTTCTAGGAAAAATATATCAGGTCTTGGCTTGTTTTCTACAAGAAATTCAAGGTCATTTGCTTTTTGTGTTTCAGTCCTTTCCTCTCTTTTTTATACTTTTATAATTAAAGTTTTTTTTTTCTTTTGAGACAGGGTTTCTCTGTGTAGCCCTGGCTGTCCTGGAACTCACTCTGTAGACCAGGCTGGCCTCGAACTCAGAAATCCGCCTACCTCTGCCTCCCAGGTGCTGGGATTAAAGGCGTACGCCACCACTGCTCGGCATAATTAAATTTTTTTAAAAATTATTTCATGTTGTGCATGGTGAGACTGAATGTGGTGCTTGTCCCTATGTGTTATATCTGTGTGCACACATGTCAGCATGTGTGTCTGTCTGTATGGTTTTCCATATGTGTATATGTGTATGCCTGTGTTTGTGTCTCTGTTTGTGCCTGAGTTTGTATGTGTCTGTATGTGTGTACTTGTCTCTGTGTGTTTGAATGTGTGTGTCTGTATGTGTGTATATGTATGTTTATTGTCTACTTTTCCATATGCATGTGTCTCTGTGTATGCCTCTCTGTGTTTGTGCATTTGTGTGTGTTTGTTCATATTTCTCGTTATGTGTCATTGTGTATGGTATATACAAATATGACTGCATCAGCTTGTTCTCACAGAGGTCAGAAGAAGACAAGGAGTGTTCTGCTTCTATCACTCTCTGGTTTATATCCTTTGAGACAGGGTCTCTTAGTACCTCTGATTGCTTCATTGAAATCTTCTATGTTCATTGTGTTTAAGTCTTGTGAACATCTAGAGTTGTTCTTTGAAGCCCTTCTGTAATGACTGATTAAGATTTCTTGTCAAATGATTTTAGCATCTTTGACATTTAGGAACTGCATGTTTTCTCATCCTTGCTCATAATCTGCTGTCTCTCATATATTTATGTAGTGATTATTTCCTAGGTATTTTGAGTACTATGCTGTTTGACTCTATGTATTATTTTAGGAGGCCTCGTTGGGATCTGTGTCAGCAGAGAGAAATTACCCATTCTCTGGTATGGAGAAAGGCCTCACTCCTTATAAGGCAGATACTGACACTATGTGAACTAACAGAACACTGTCTCTGCTCACTGTGTAAGAGCTTCCTCTTCCTCCAGCTTCTTGAAGTTCTCTCTGATGGCATCTTTGGATGGCAGGAGTCTGCCAGAGGCACAAATTTAGATAGTAGTGCTATGATTCTATGTCCTTAATCATCAATTTCTGAGATTGGAAAGTTTTTCACTGTGGTGTTTGGCTTGGGTAGGACTGCTTGTGTCTGGAAGTTTACATTATGCAGATTGATCTTTTTCTAGTCTTCTCACTTCAGTAAATACATTTTCTTTTCTCAATGTCTTCTGTTTATCCACTTTGATGCTTCCATATTGTGATTTCTTCAGTTCCCAGTTGTGGACAAAGTACACAAAATGTAACCCTTTATTATCCCTTGGTTCTGAAGGTCCATAATTGTTTTATGTCTTCTTGTAACATTTTCTTATGTCTGATTTGAATGCATTAATTAAAAGATTTTAGTTGTGCTTATTGAGATTAACAAAGATAGGTAAGTTTATTGTACATGTATTCAGAGTCAAAGAGGTCTCTCCTGACTGATTTGAAAGGATAATATTCTTCCAATAGGTATTATTTTGGTAATTTAAATTTTTTAATGTAAAACATTATTCCTTGGTTATAATATCATATAATTATTTAGTTGTGATGCAGATGTAGGATGACATTTAAGCATCTCTGATATACTTCAGCATTTAGGACTTCCACACTATTCTGAACTAATGGCCTCAGTATTAGTGCTCATGATCTTCTCATACCTTTTGTCATCTTTGTCACTGATACCCATTGGTGTGATGAAATACTATCCAGAGGCTTTCTCCTCAACTCCCTGAGGTAAAGAGCTCAAAATTGTCCATAGCTTATAGCTGATAATAAATTCATAGAATTATTATTGTTCAAGTAAGTGACACAAAATGAACGCTGGGCATCCCATTGTATAGAAGATGTGCTTATAAACACAAAACTTACATGCTTGTAACAGTACCCTTTCACACATACAAATAAACTTGAAAGCTTGTAATTTTAAAAGTCTTCTGAATAATAAAACATGAGTTTTATGATTGTTCCTCATACTCATATTTTTTGGATAGTTATTCATTAAGAAAAATTATTGAATGTACAATCTGTAATAGTTAAAGTGTATTCTTCCATTTATTTTAACTAGTAGAAAATATCTGTTAAATGATTGTTGTTTGCGAGTTCTTGGAGACATGATGTTAGTAAAACACTTTATGGCCCCTTTAAGCTTTAAGACATTGAACTTCACTTAGAGAGACAAAGACAATATTTATGAGAGCATGTCAATATGTCCAGGAAGAAGCTGTAAGGACAGCAATCTATAATCTCAGTTTGACATTACCTGAAGCATTTTCCTAGACTCATTTAGCCCTTATCACCCCAAGCTCACTCCTTTGAAACTCCTATCCATATGCCAAATGTCAAGAGAAAGGTAAGCTTTCACTGAACATAAACTCGTAGACAAGCAATTGATCAGAATTTTTTCTCAAAGTTTCATATTTCAAGATTATCTAGTTAAAAATATCATTGAAAAAAAGTTCACATTTTCAATAAATCATTAATTTCTCTGACAAATAGATGATTTCCAGCTTTGTTATACTCTATACGCAAAATAAAGGCTATAAAGACCTGAAGATACTTGACTCCTCGCTCTGGGTACAGGAATGAGCATGGAGGTCTTCCCAGGGCTGAGTCTCCACTGGATTCCTGAGCTGTCACCACTTTGATCCTAAGTGATTATCAGCCTTGGCTCCAAAACCTTATTCCAGCACCAACATTGTCATACCATACTTCCATGGCTTTGAATTTAACCTTCTCAATAGCTTTCTTTCATCTCAGTAAATCAATTTTTGGAGAATAATAATTCTAGGAATACAGTTTTTTGTTGTGGTGGTGGTTGTTATAATCCTCTCCTAGTTGCTGCTACATTCCTTTTTTTTAAAAAAAAATTTTATTGGTTATTTTGTTGATTTACATGTTAAATGTTATTCCCCTTCCCCATTTCCTCTCTGAAATTTCCCCATCCCACCCCAGTAACCCTGTCTCCACGAGGGTGCTCCCCCACCTACCCTCCCACTCCTGTCCCACTGCCTTAGCATTCCTCTATGCTGATGTATCAAGCCATCACAGGACCAAGGGCCTCCCCTCCTTTTGATGCCAGACAATGCCATCCTCTGCTATGTATGCAGTTGGAGCCATAGGTCCCTCTATGTGTATTCTTTGGTTGGTGGTTTAGTCCCTGGGAGCTCTGGGAGATCTGGTTGGTTGATATTGTTCTTCCTTTGGGGTTGCAAACCCCTTCAGCTCCTTCAGTCCTTCCCCTAACTCCTCCATTGGGGTCCTCCCCACTATTCAGTCAGTCATCTGTATCAGTGAGGCTCTGGCCAAACCTCTCAAGAGATATCCATATCAGGCTCCTGTGAGCAAGCACTTCTTGGCATCAGCAATAGTGTCTGGGTTAGGTGGCTGCATATGAAATGGATCTCCAGGTGGGGCGATCTCTAGATGACCTTCCTTCAGTCTCTGCTCCACTCTTTGTTCTTGCATTTCCTTTAGACTGGAGCAATTCTAGATAAAAATTTTGAAAAGGGTAGGTATTCCCGTCCATCAACCAGGGACCATAACCTAACCTCTGGATATGGTCTCTACAGGTTTTCTCTCCCCTTTGTTGGATATTTCAGCTAATGTTGTGCCCATTGGGTCCTGGAAGCTTCTTGCTTTTCTGGCACCTGGGACTTTCTGTTGACTACCTTCAGCTCCCCATCCTCCATTGCTACACACCTCTGTTTAATTTCCTGACCCCTTGTATATCTCCTGTCTCCTCCCACCCCTGATCCTGCCCCTCTTTTTTCCTCTCCTCTTTCTCTCGTCCTCCCATGTCCCTGACACCATCAACCTCCTGTGATCATTTTGTTACCCCTTCTAAGCATAACTGATGCATCCACACTTTGGTCTTCCTCATCTTGACCTTCATATGGTCTGTAAGTTGTATCATGGATATTCTGAGATTTTTTTCTTAATATCCACTTATCAGTGAGTATATAACATGTGTGTTCTTTTGTGACTGTTACCTCACTCAAGATGATATTTTCTAGTTCCATCCATTCCATTTGCCTGTGATTTTCATGAAGTTCTAATTCATGAGTAGTACTCCATTGTGTAAATGTACCACATTTTGTGTATTCATTCCTCTATTGAAGGACATCTTTGTTTTTTTCCAGCTTCTGGCTATTACAAATAAGGCTGCTATGAACATATTGGGGCGTGTGTCTTTATTTTATGTTAGAATATCTTTTGGGTATATGCCAAGGAGTCGTATATCTGGGTCCTCAAGTAGTACAAAGTCCAATTTTCTGAGGAACCTCCAGATTGATTTCCAGAGTGGTTGCACCAGCTTGCAATCCCACTAGCAATGGAGGAGTGTTCCTCTTTCTCCACATCCTTGCCAGTATCTGCTGTCACCTGAGTTTTTTATCTTAGCCAATCTCTGTGGTTTGAAGTGGAATCTCAGGGTCATTTTGATTTGCATTTCCCTGATGATTAAGGATGTTGAACATTTCTTTGGGTGCTTCTTGGCCATGCAAAATTCCTCAGTTGAGAATTCTCTATTTAGCTCTGTACCTCATTTTTAATAGGGTTATTTAGTTCTCTGGAGTCTAATGTCTTCAGTTCTTTGTGTATTTTGGATATTAACCCTCTGTCAGATAGAGGGTTTGTAAAAATATTTTCCCAATCTGTTAGTTGCCATTTTGTTCTATTGACAGTGTCCTTTGCCTTACAGAAGCTTTTAAATTTTATGAGGTCCCATTTGTCTATTGTTGATCTTAGGGCATAAGCCATTGGTGTTCTGTTCAGAAAAATTTCCCCTGTACCTAGGTGTTCGAGGCTCTTCCCTACTTTCTCTTCTGATAGATTAAGTGTATCTGATTTTATGTGGAGGTCCTTGATCCACTTGAACTTGAGCTTTGTACAAGGAGATAAGAACTCGTCAATTTGCATTCTTCTACATGCTGACCACCACTTAAGCCAGCACAATTTGTTGAATATGTTGTCTTTCAAGAGACAAAGGATACTCCTAGGAAGGATGGGGTATAAAGGCTAAAAGCAAGAGGTATTCTCACACTAGATCACAAATAAGCATATTGATAAGAAAAAACAAGGGCACTGTTATGTGATTAGACAGGTGATGTGGTTGAGTATCCTTGAATAAATGGGGGCTGGCATGAGGCTAAGCCCAGGCAGTATACCACCCTTTCATGAACACATGCCATTAGCAACTAATGATTGAAGTGCTGACCTTAAGTGTGAGACTTAGAGTTAAACCATGACATGGATTTGCAATATTATAGAAATAATTTTACATGAAAGTTTGTGTAGTATTTATGTCTCTCTATTTCCCCACTGGAAATATTTATTGTATTCTACTCATTATCTTCATTGTTTCCATTTTCTTCCCATTACAAAACTATGCTTGGGGTGCTGAAAAAATTCAAACACAAAGACTTCATTTTACAATAATGTTTTCATATTAAAATATCTACTTCCAGTCTCAGTACAAATTCAAATCTGCGTAACAAATCAGTAAGAACAACTGTCTACCTGGGCAGCAACAGTTACATTACTTTGGGTACTATATCCTTAAAGAAATTTAGGTTAGTGATTTTTCTTTTCACAGAAATATCCTAGGTCAACTGAGATGAAACTCACTTAAAAGCTCCCAGTAAGATAAATATCATAAATGCACAAGACACCGAAATATATAAAAAGAGAACTTACCAAATTATCTCATAATTTTTGTCATTTATTAGAACAAGCACGGGTGAAAAATCAGCTTTGAAAATATTGTACATATGGAACCGCTTTCTAATACATGATAGCATTCTTCATAGAGTTGAATATTTAATGGCATTCACACACTTTGAAAATCTGAGATTAAAAAAAAGTTTAACAGAGGTATCAATGTCTTCAAAAACTGGACAGGACTGAAATATTGAACATCATTATATTATAATCCCATTTACCAAAGCCAGTATAAATAACCAATTATACTGTGTCCAAGTGGAATTGATAGACTATTTGAAGTGGTATGAAAAGATAAATTCAGCAGTATTATAATTAGAAACACTCCTATGCGTAGTCCTTTATCACTTTACTCTTCCTTTCCCAGCCTAGTTGCTGCACAATATTCTGTAGAACACGAAGCTTTTTACAGTTTCCCCAAGGCTCATATTTGCCTGATGCTTCTCAATAGGTTTGCTCTATTGCTTCAGAAGGCAAAATATGTCATGTGAAAATTATCCCATACTTAAGTACTTAAACAAATAAAGCTACAAAAAAATGATTCATTTTATAATCTTGACATTCTTGGCCAAAGCCAGGAAGCTAAGCAGAGACAGTGCCATGATGTTGAAGAGTGATTAGCAATTAGGATCATTTTAACTGCAAGAAAATCACAGTTACAGTATCCTGTTTCTCTAAAACAGTTCCTCCATTAAAAGAGTCGGTAGTGACATTGGCTAGTAAGAGTCATTAAAAGAAACTTAATACATGGTGCAAATAGAAAAGATACTGCCTGAAATAAAGCAGTGTGCCTAAGAGCCCTGCCACTGGAGTTAGCAATGAAGAACTGTGGCATTCTGAACAGTAAATCAAATTTACTGCAGTGTTGGAATAGAGAGATTTTTTTCTCAAATATATTCTACCTCCTCTTATACTCCTAATTGGTCACTGGAAATTATTGAGCCAACATTTCTGACATAGATGGAAAATTCATTTTCAAAATATTTTTGTATTGTAAATATCAAGTATTATCACTTCATTTAGAAACTGTACTTTCTCAAATTTAATGGAGTTCATTATTCCCTCCAAACATGCTAGTTACTAGCTAGCATAATCACAATGTTCCTACTGCTGACTATTCACTGAGCTATGGTGCAGAGTGTATTTCCTGAATCAAATTCAAGCAACCCTTTTAGGGGCTCACACAGAAGTTTTTGTAAAACATAACTACACTGCTTGGTCATATCTTATTTACATATATAGTAAGAGAAAGAAGACAGTATAACATTTTAGAATCTGGACTTGGATTCAATTTATGCTGAGAATAAACTGTTTCCTTTACAAACCTTTATAGGAAAAGATTTCAAGTTGTGTGCTCAACATCAAGTGGTACATTTCATTCTTATTAATGTTTCATAAACACATGTATATAAACAATATGATTTCTTCTGCTTCTAGTATTAAGTAGAATTATTGCAGCATCTGCTTCCAATGGTTGAGTGCACAAGCTATCCATGCCTTATCATAAATTCCACAATGCATTAAGATGCCATTAAATGTGCCTCCCACGATTGTCTCCTAATTTACATTCTTTATAAATCATCAGGTAAGAGTCAAGTGGACAGGGAATAGTCTGCCCTGCTATCCCTTCTGCCACAAACCAAATGCTGTCCATCCTCTCCACTTTATAATTTTCAGCCTCCCCAAATGCTTGCCTGACCTTTTCCAGGATGTTTAGCATGTACAAATGTACCAAATACACAGTCATCAATGATTCTTATAAGATCACAATAATAGCATACAAACAAACTTTTAAATTTGGCAGGAACATTGCAAAGAAATCCTTGTCAAACCTACTTTTCTGTTGTAAAGCAGGGGTACTTCTTTAAGACACAGCAGATAGGCGATTGAAAGAAAGCTGTATCTTAGTGCATCCTTTGTCCTCCAGTCCCATTCTTCATGCTCTCACTATGAGGTTTCCATAGGCACAGGTTCTCAATATGAATCAGGACTTAGAATTCACCCGTTTCAATTCCCACCCAGTGTAGGCCTCCACAGGTCACTGTACCTCTATTGCCTGAGTACTTGTAGTAAAGGGCGCCCATATATTTGTAAGAACATCCATTCTGTTGCCATTCAGATGCACTCACTTTAGAAGTCCTGCAGGGAAGTCCTCACTTCTTTTATAATTCCTTCTTACTCTTGTTTTACAAAGAGTAATAGTGACTTTTCTTCTCTCTCAGTGGCCAGACTTCTTGTCTCAGTTTGATTGCCACTGTTTGGTACATTGCTGCTGAGTTATAACATTCCGCTGATTTTTGTTATCTTTGTCACTTATCTTAGAAACCACTATTGCTCAACGCAACATGGCCCCTGCCTGTCTTAGTTAGGGCATGCACTGCTACGAAGAGAAAGCATAACCATAGCAACTCATACAAAGAAAAACACTTAGTTGGGGCTGGTGTACTGGTTCAGAGGTTTAGTCCATTGTCATCATGGCAGAAAGCATGATGGCATGCAGACAGATATGGGACTAAAGAAGCTAAGAGTTCTACATCTGAATCAATAGGCAGTAAGAAGAGAGAAAACTCCTGGGTTTGATTTGAGCTTCTGAAACCCTAAAGTCCACTCTCAGTGATACACTTCCTCCAACAAGGATACTCCTACTTCACCAAGGCTACATTTCCTCATTTTTGTCATGGGAAAACACTCCCTAATGACCAAGCACTGAAGAATATGAGTCCATGGAGGTCATTCCTATTCAAACTACCACACTGCCTGAGTTAAAATAGTAATGATACTGTTGTCAAAACTAATTTTTATGTGTTTTGTATACTACATGCAACATTTTTGTTTCTATTGCAAAAAAAAATGTGTGAATTTTAATATTGTCCATTGTGTTTCGGATGAAGTCCCACAGCAATTTTACAAGAAAGAAGTTTTAGAACTACGGCCATGTGGACAAATTCATACAGGTTCTACTTTGGAGCCTAGGAAAAAGGCAAACACTCATTACAGACAAACACAAATCCCAAATGATCGTCAATTTGGATAGTTAAGTTAATATGCCATGTTGTATTTATTTATTTTACTTATTTCTAGAAGAAATTATCTAATAAGAATAGCTTTTATTTCTAGACTGGGATTTCATCCCAAGGTCATATAACTTACAGATTTTAATAATTGTGGATGTTAAAATAATAGATGCCACTTGCCATAGCTTTATCTTTGAATTCGAACCTCTTGCTTTCTTTGTAAGGAAAGACATGATCATTGGGCAGTGGGTAGTTTTTATAGCACTAACATATAGAGGAGATCAGATTCTTGGTTTTCCTCAGTGTTCTTTGCTTAGAAAACATGCCCTGGTGTTCACAACAATGAGTCCCTGAATTGATGTTGAAAGGAGCATGGAGCAGAATGGGAATCCCCTCTAACTTCCAGCTTCATAAGAGCATCAGAAAACCAGGTTTTCTTTTGCCTCGGTCCCTGGAAGAATAATGCATGATTCTGAAGAATCTAGGAAAAGGAAGAAGGTTATAAAGCAGAATACAGAAAGCTGTTCCTTTTAAAAGAAGAATTAGCGGGTTGTATAATGCTTTCATGTGCACTTTTGCAGCACACTGTCTTTTTGAGGAAGCGGAGGCATTGCCAAGAAGCAGGTATCAGGAGGGAAGAGTAGGCGGAAACAAATCCGAGTGTGTGAGATTCTCTGGCATCTGTCTTCTCTTCCATCTGTGAGGTTTCCGTGGGCACACCGGGTCTACGAAACCAATTTTAAATGTCACTCTCATCAGAACCCAATCATATTTTCTATCAAATGCAAAAGCAGATTCCTCCTTAATAATAACAAATATACAAGATTAAACTTGTGCTGTTAGTTTTTCAGATAGAATTAAGATCATATTAATGTCAAGGAAAACAAGACTTTACTTCCCATATGTGATGATTGAGAACATAAATTTCCCTGATCCTTATCTATGATAGTAATGTGCAGGGCTGAGGTGTATTTATATATTCGGTACAAAGCAGGTAAATTGGTAGGGAAAAAGTCACGTGGGAAGGCTTACTCTCCTTATTTCACAGTCATGGCAGCTAATGTATGAAACACTCTACAAGATAAATTAAAGACACATGTAAACAAACACTGAGTATTTGATTCAAACCCAGATTAACTTAAATTAAAACATAGAAGACATGGAATCAGTTCAGTTGGACTTGGGTAAAGTGAAACCACTAAAGCTCATTTTTCTATCTACTTTACCCTAGGCCAAGTAAACATTGGTAGTAAGACTGGAACCAAAATCTGTTGTTTGTTCCTAAAATTCCACTCATTTTTTCATCTAATTTTTTTTTAAATCATACTCTGAAATGTGAGTCAGATTTGTTTTTTCCTTCTGAATGTCTAATCTCATGACTCCTTAGGATCAAAAACTATATGACAATGTTTGTATTGCACTTTATATTTAATGTATAATTTGCTAAGTAATTTATATCCATTTATCCTGGCTCTAGCACTACACCTGTCTGTGTCTTGCCACAATGACTATGGACTAATCCTCTGAAACTGTAAGCAAACATTTAATCAAATGGTGTTCTTTGATGGGATTTTTCTTCACTATAATAGAACAGTAACTGGGATACTCTTGTCCTGTCTCTCTCATCTGCTCCGCCTCTTCCCCCTCTTTCTCCACTATCACCTCCCCTTTCTCTTTCATTTTTGCTCAGTAAATCAAAAACACATAAACTCTTCATCTTTATTGAAATCCTACAGAATTTAACTGACATGTTTTTTCTATCGCACACAAACACATACCTACACACCACACACACACACACACACACACACACACACACACACACGTCTCCCTAATAAAACCAGCATTTCCCTCAGGCCTTATACAGGCTTGAAAACTTCTTCAAAGAGCCTAGAACCTAACACACAATTAATGATAAATAATGAGCATAATGTTTAAAAAAACTCTTCAGAGGGGATTTAAGCTAGGTGCTAGTCAAAATAATTTTTGCGACTTCTCTAACCCAGTATAATTTGTAACTTCATTCTAAATACATACCCTTATGCCTACAGCTAGGTGAAGATCACACCCTTTATCAAAGGTGCTTCTTGGTGTAGCTGATGGAGACTAGTACAAAATTCCACAAATAGTCCAAACTCAGAGAACACTGACTCCGGGATGTTCAATACTATTTGAGATGTCTATAACATAACTGATGCACCTAATCCTTAGGGAATATCACTGAATATGGGATGGAAAGACTATAAGAGCCAGTAAATTAATATCGCTGCTGCTAGATAGTCTTCTAGACATTATAGGGAATCTGCATCCATGACATTTCAACAATACGGATGTATAAACAAAGACTGCATAAAGGCAATGCCAGTTGACATGACAACATGACTCTCACAAAACCCCACCCTTAGAGGAAACGTTATAAGCAAACAATGGCTGTTGAGGGAAATTATTATTCTCTGGTAGTAAAGCTTAATATATTACCCTGCCCCAAATGGTCAGTCCTGAGTGTACACACACACACACACACACACACATGCGCACACACACACACACAAATGCACACACATGCACATGCACACACATGCACGTGCACACACATGCACATGCACACACACACGTAATGCTGAATTGATGTGTATTGTACTCCTCATTCTCTCTCTCTCTCTCTCTCTCTCTCTCTCTCTCTCTCTCTTACACACACACACACACAAGTGTGCACACATGCACACACACGTGTATATATGTACCAATAATAAGTAAATAAGAAGAGGACCACATCTGAGAAGGAACAAAGAGGATAACCGATGAGATGAGGGGGATGAGGAGTGGACATTACAGAACTACAGTACTCACATACAAAATTCACAAAAATGAAATATAATTACCAGACTATGACACATTCCACTGTTTTGTGGTTTAAAATATTCAGCTTGGAAATGTTTTAAAAAATTTTCTCATTGCCTCAAGAAGCATACCTTTTGTTAACCCATTAATGTTTTATATTGGAAAAGGTGAATGTATGCTAGCAGTCTAATGGCATTTCCTTTCATAATAGCATAATGTTAAAGAAACAGTGATGTTTCTTCTCTTAATCTCATCAAGACTCACAGTGTAAGATGGTGTAAGGACACAGAGGCAGATGAATGGATACAGAGCTTTGGACTGAGTGTGTTCTGAGTGTCCAGTGATCTTAGAACCTGGAGAAAAATTAAGTCAGCACAAGACAGAAGGCTGACTAGGGGAGAGCATTGCTATTCTCTTCACACTTTTAAACTAAAACATCCCCAGTCTTCTAGGTTGCTATTCCTCCAGGATGTTAGAACAGCTTAAGGCGCTGAAAGTTTGTGATCTTCTTCTTTGAAAATACTTCCTGCAAGATTTAGTGTATGGGATAGTTCCACATTTAATGTATGTGTGCTTAATCACCCCTGGGGAGTTAAGGAATAAGCTGCTTCTGTTTGCTTCTCATACTCTGCAGCTTCATAACAGTCCACAGATCACACATCCATCAGGAGGCCACACCAGAGAGTCTTTACTCTTCACTCCAGAGGCCGGATGTGTTTCCATAGTGATGTTACATCCAGATCAGAAAAACCTACTATCTACTTACAAGCTTCTGGTCTCTATCTTTAAGTGTAACTGGCAGCAAGAAAAAAAGCCCTCTGAGCTTTTCCTTTAAATAAGGGACAAACACAAGAGTTAAGAGAAAGACCAAAGAGGAAAGTATCAGATATCCATCAAAATACATAAAATTAAAAATTAGAAGCCCCAGAGTTACTCTCTAAAAATGATAAAGACATTGGTTATTTGATTAAAGATGTTTTATTTTTGATCAATATTTTTTTCTGTTGCCCAGAGAAAGGTAGGCACAGTTAGAGCACTGTATACACCATTGAAGTTGTTCAATTATTAGTATTTTATCCTAATTGAGCACCACAAAGTGTTTGTGTTGTGCCAAATATTGAATTAGACACAGTTAACCTCCAGTGACCTCAATTGTGGTAGATGCTTACTAATACTGTCCAAGACTAATCAATTCTCCACCTAGAAAGCAAAGAAGTATCGACCAGTGATTGACTGCTGGGTCCTGTCTTCAGAAACACAGTGTGTGATGCTCCAATGATAGGTTCCTGCTTCTATGCAATCATTCACAGTTGTTCTGGCTTTGTGGTTGTCCCAACTTCCCATAGTTTTCTTTTCAGAAGTTGTTAAGAACCTGCTGATGGACCAGTGTTCTAACAACCAACTTCAAGCCTTGCATTATGTGTGTGTGTGTGCATGTGTGTATGTGTGTGTGTCACTGTGTGTGGGATTGTGTGTGAGGCATGAGTGTGATTGTGTGCATATATTGTGTGTATATCTGAGTGTGTGTGTGTCTGTGTATGTGTAAATGTGTGTATGAGTGTGAAAATATGTATGTGTGTCTTAGTCAGGGTTTTACAGCTGTGAAGAAACACCATGACCCAGGGGACTCTTAAAAGGATGTTTAATTGGGGCTGGCTTACAGATTCAGAGGTTCAATTCATTATCATCAAGGCAGGAGCATGGCAGCACCCAAGCAGGCATTGTATAGGAGGAGCTGAGAGTGCTACATCTTGCTCAGAAGGCAAACAGGAGAAGACTAGATTCCCAGGAGTTAGGATAGGGTTGTAAAGCCCACACCAACAATGACACACTTTCTCCAAAAGGCCACAACTACTCCAACAAGGCCACAACTTTTAATAGTGCCACTCCCTGAGCCAAGTAAATTCAAACCATTACAATGGTTTATGTGTATGTATATGTGTATATGTGTGAGTGTGTGGGGGTGAGTGTGTTTGTGGCATGTGTATGTGTGTGAGAGTGTATGTGTACACAACTATGAGTGTGTGTTTGTGAGTATATGTGTGTATGTGTGTCTTTGTATGTGTGTATATTCAAATTGGTGGGTTGTGCACAAGAGTGTTCAGGTCTATGATGGACCAGAGTCAACCCTTGTTTCGTTTCTCAGTTGATGTCCTCCCATGTTTTTTGAAGGAGGATCTCTCACCTTTGCAAGACCATGAAAGGTAGCCTGGTTTCTGGTCTAGCACAGGCTGGAGACCCCAGGTGATCCTGAGAGATTGTAGGTGTTTGCCATGCTCACAGATTCCTAGCTCCTGATATGAAGCCATAACCCTCCATAGATTTGTGTCCTTTAGTCACACAGGGCAATGCCCCTCCACAGGTAGAGGGCATGACTACAGCCCATGGAGCCTCATGACAGATCTCCATATTAATGAGGTATCTAAAGGCCAGAGGGGCATAGCCAATTAAGTATTCCTTTACAGACCCTCCTCCCTGCAAAAGATATTTAATCGTAGGCCCACCCCCCAAAAAAACTGGGGTACAGTTTTTCATCAACTTTCTGCCATGACAATAAACATCTAAAGACCATGGACTGTTTCTTTTCCTCAGGATCCATCATGCAGAACAGTGGAGCAGGCCTGAGCCTACAAAGCCACTGTCTAATCTCCCATAGAAGACCTCCCTGCATTCCTAGCTGGGAGACCACCAACTCAAGCAAGCAAGCTGAGCCAACCATGACCAAGCCAAGCGAGACACAGAGACCAAGAACTTCCGTCCCTGTGGGACACAGCTGAAACTTCTCTTCCCCCAATCCATTCAGCTGTTGGCCAATCCAGCTTATATGCACCCACTTTGTTCTCAGCCCTTCAACTGCTCCCATAGGCTGACATGGGTGCCCAAGAGCCTGAAAACCAGACAAGCTAGCTCCGGCTCCCCTGGGACCTCAGACTTCACCTTACCTACTCCCCCGTAGTGGAGTCCCTTGGCTTCACATAACCTGACCCGCTCCCAGGACCATCATGGAGAAAGCACAGTCAAATTTCCCGAGCCACTGTCTTCCCCGAGTAGCCCTATCCCCGTGGTGACACAGAAGCAGGACACACATCAACCCAATACACCATCATGCAGCTCACAAAGTAAGCTAACTTACTCACCACTGAACCCCAAGGATCAACTTGTCTCTGCCTTCCCAACACTGGAATTACAAGCATATGCCACCCATGCTTGGGCTTCTTTACATAGTTGTACGAGATAAAATTCAAAGTCTCATGCTTTAACTGCAAGTAATTTCCTTTCTGACCTGTCTCCCTAGCCACCCTAGCAAGCACATTAGAGTTTAACCTATAGCAGATGCTTGTAAAATTGAGTTTTTCTTTCTGACCATTTAATTCCTAGAAATAACGACTCTGAGACTAATTATTTATTAATAAACGTTATGCCACAAGCTTTGGCTTATCCTCTGACTAGCTCTTAACTTGTCCTTTTTTCATCTGACATGAGTTCAGCAATGTGGCTTTTTTTTCTTCTTGTCTTCTTAAAAAGGTCATTCTCATTCAGAGGCAAGTCTCCCCTGCCTTTGACTATTTCCCAGAATTCTCTTTATCCCTGCCAGATGTATCAGCTCCTATTTCCTGCCTCAGTTCATTGGCCATAAGCTTTTTAATGACAGGGATGCTTATAAGAGAGTCTCTCTACAGAAGAGAGAATGTACATTAAAAAAAACCAACTACTTAATTACATGTAAATATATATAAGTATATATGCATATATATGTATATATATGTATATGTGTATATATAAGTAATATAAGTGTGTATATATATATATATTATTTATCCTCATAGTCTTATTCTATTTGATATCCTAAAGTAGTGTCTGTTCACTTAACCCCCTCAAAGGTATTTCAACATTATTTACTCTGTGAGCAAATGAATCAAATCCCTATACTTCCACAGCATGCAGGAACATGGTGCCAATTCATATACTGCTTTACTGAGGGTTTGTTTCCATTGGGAGCTGAGTCTCTTTACTCATAAGCAAGACTCAAGCAATAGAAATAAGTTATTGCTTCTCACCTCACAAATAAATTCAAGAAGAAAAGTAGTCATTGCAATTGGTGAAGTGACTTCATAATACCTTCCAGGATCCAGGCTTTATCCAACTTCTTTTCCACATTCACTTATGTCTACCCACAAAGGCAGCATCTTACATCCAGAGTCCAAGGATTATGTGCCTGTTGGATCAAGAACAGAGTTGGGTGGCAGGGTGGGGTTGGACAAGAGAAAAAGTTATTTTTCAGCTAGTTTCCCTCCATTTAAAATTTCATAGGAATCTCAGTATCTACGAGGATTTCATTAGCCAGAATTTACTCATGTGCCCATAACTACTAGACAAAGAGGATTAAAACTTTAGTTTTGTAGCTGTTCACAATGATGATTGCATAAAATAGCAAAAGTATTTTTTCTAAGGAGGAATAAGGGAAGGAGGAGAAGGAAATGGGGGAGAAAGAGTAAGGGGAAGGAGCATGAAGAAGAGTCAACAGAAGAAATTAGATCGTGAACTAGCAGGTTTAGGAAAAGTGGTTTATAACACATCAGGTATTCATTCCTTTTTCTTATCTCATGTGTGATTGTATGTAGCACCTGAATTATTCTGTTTCTTAGCAACACAATTTCTTGGACACGGTAGAGTAATAAATACAGGTGCAATCATGTCTACCAAAATCTTACCAGAAGTGATTTAAATGGATTGATATAAATTTAACTCAATGGACAATACTATATTAAGCTTATTTACAAAGAATATACACTCCAACATGTTCTTTTATCTAATTATTAGAACAGAAAATTAAGTGATTCTTGAAGAAATAATAGTGTTTCTGATTAGGATGAGATTGCAGCGATGGCATTGGAGATCTGAAAACAATATGAACTAATAATAAAATTATTAGGTTTCAGTTACTTTTCAGAGGTGAATAAAGGGTAACCTGTTGAGGTTCTGTACACTTATTTGATTCTTCATACATTATAAAAAGTTATATTACTTTACTTTATTTCAATTTAATAAATAAAATAAACACAGTCACAATTTTTACTTCTTTAATAAATACCTTAAATCATAATTCTTTCTTTAAAACTTTTAACTATCATTTCTCTGTATTCATGTAAACCTCACTCCTGGATACACATACACAATGCACTACTATCATCTATAGTCTCTTTTTCTTCCTTCAACTTACCTATATCTTCACCTTAATGTCCCCTTCCATATATATATATACATATATATATATATATATACATATATATATATACCGCCAGTTCCAACCAGTACTGTCCATATATTCATGGATGTGAAGCCATCCAATGGAGAATGGGAAATTTACCAGTGGAAACACCCTCAAACAGGAATAATTCTCAGGAATTATCGACTACCAATAATAGCTCTTTATTAAAGGGTGTATCCTGGAGAGCACATCCCCCATCAAAGCTGAACAGCACTGCAAGTTTATGAATTGTGTAGCCTCAGCCCACTCACCCCCTTGTTCATATGTCCTTGCCATTACACCTGCCATGACGCTTTCTGAAGCTAGACATGGGTAGGAAGAGATGAGAAATTTTGATAAAGTTGTCCCCTATCTTTGAATTAACTTGTGCCCACTGCAAAAGGAGCTTCTCTGACCAAGGTTGAATGCAACTCAAGTCTATGAGTATAAGCATAAATGTTTCCAAGGTAAATTTGACAATGTGACCACTTTGAAGGTACAATGTAGGCTTTACAGTCCGAATAGTCTTGAAAAATCCTATGTGTCACTTCTGACTCTCAGAACAATCTCATAACTGTGAAAAAAATATATATATATGGCTTACATGCTATGATACAGAATGTATAATTACTATGTAATTATATATATATATATATATATTACATTGCAATTCCAAAAATGAGGAATGGAGCAACAGTAAGGACAGACTGAACCAAAGCAGGACTGAAAAAATATAGGGCAAAATACCAAAAAAATACAACTAGGTCTACCCTAGGGCCTACGGCATGCCAGCCTTGAACTTTTGACTAAGCTTATAGTACCAGGTACAAATTTCCTGCTGGAGAGCAGATCTCAAATCCAGTTGGCAAGCAGCTAACCACTCTATGAAAGCCATGCCTCTATTCCACTAATGTGTGCATTAGGCCTGGTATATGAGAATTGTACCATCAAAGTCCAGTCTGAGAAAGATAATTGATGTCTTTTCTCCTCAAGAAGCCTACATTGTACCTTCAAACACTATGAAAGCTAGACAGTAGGAGGAGTTTCTCAGTCAATTCGAGACTGAGTCCTCAGTGTCCTCTTACTGGCAGAGAGTATAATGTTTTCAGAAATCTTACCTTACCCTCTAGTTATGGTAGGGAACTGCATTGGCTACTTTTCTGTTGCTGTGATCAAAAAACTGCAAGAAAATATTTTTATCTTGACATAGAGTTCTGTTGTTACAGTCCATTATGGCTGGGAAGGGGTGGAGTAACAAGATAAGGAAGTCTGTCAGATCATATTTCATCAGTATGCAGGAAGGAGAGAAAGAGAGAGAGAGAGAGAGAGAGAGATATCAACATAGGATAAAATGAAAGTCTCAAGTGACCCAGTGGCATCCTTCTTCCAGCAAGGCGGCACCTACAGAAGGTGACATAACTTCCATGAACAGTGCCATCAACTGGGCCTGAAGTGTTAAAATCAGTGAGTCAATAGAGGAGGACGTTTCTCTTTCAAAGTACAACATCTCTGGAGCCAGTTGGCTTATGATCATCTCAAGATGCAAAATGCCTTAGTCCCAACTTCAAAACTTCTCAGTCTTTACAGTCCGAATAGTCTTCAAAAACCCTAAGTGTCACTTCTGACTCTCAGAGCAATCTCATAACTGTGAAAATTAGACATATATAGACATATATAGACATATATATATATGTGTGTGTGTGTGTGTATACATGCTTACATGCTATGATACAGAATGTACATTATATGTATCTATACACTGCAATTCTATAAATGAGGAATGGGGCCACAGTAAGGACAGATTGAACCAAAGCAGGACTGAAAAACAGTAGGGCAAAATACTCCATCCTATAGTTTCATCTTCAGTATCTGGCACTTTCAGTTTGAAGGGCTTGTATGATTCTGTCCTTCTAAATTGTTTATTTATTGAAATATTGCAATGTAAGTTCTCTCTCTCTCTCTCTCTCTCTCTCTCTCTCTCTCTCTCTCTCTCTGTGTGTGTGTGTGTGTGTGTGTGTGATATAGCTAAACTAACGAAAGCCCTAGTTTCATTGTTTGCTCTTTGTTGTTGTGATAAAATATCATGATCAAAAGCAACTTGAGGAAGAAAGAATTTATTATTGGGATTACATGTTATAGTCCATCACCAGGGAAAACCAAACCATGAAATCAAGACAGAGAAAAGAAAGAAAGAAGTGAAGCAAAGGGCAGTGGTAGCGCAGGCCTTTAATCCCAGGACTTGGGAGGCAGAGGCTGGCAGATTTCTGAGTTCGAGGCCAGACTGGTCTACAGAGTGAGTTCCAGGACAGCCAGGGCTACACAGAGAAACCCTGTCACGAAAAAACAAACAAACAAAAGCAAAACAAAACAAAACAAAAAGTGAAGCAAAGACCAGAAAAGGATGCTGTGTACTGGCTGGCTACATCTGGCTTTCTCAAGAATGGCATTGAATGGAGCTTGGGGACTCTTATAGAAGAATAAATAAGATGAAGCCTTATAGGCCACGAAGAAGATCAGAACTCCACAGGAAGACCAATGAAGTCAGTTGACATGGACCTTTAGGACTCTCAGAGACTGAACCACCAACCAAAGAATGTTGCCACCAGCAGCTACAGACGACCAGGTTCACCTGAAAGAGAGGCTGGGAAGGGACAGGAGGGCGGGAAGAGATGAAGCCAGGACAAAGGTTTCTGATCGAGGCTCAATGCTTTAATGTTCAACTTTCAATTTAAAGGGGGTAACCCACCCCCACCCCCAGAGTTCCTTCTGGCTTCATCAGGCTGGGGGTGAGTAGAAACCATCTTGCTGGAGGTGAGAGGAATCCATAGGTAATTGCGGGCGGAGATGTCTCAAAGCAAGCTCAGCAGACAGTCTATTCTTCTCAGCTCCTGTACCAGGCTACAGGCAGACAGAAAGGCGCCAAGGCCACAGCAAGCACTGCCTCCTCGCCAAGGGCAGGAAATGCCTATGGCCAGAGTCCTATTGTTTGGTCTATTGTGGTAAACAAGGTCCCTGCTAAGGGCTGGGGGAAGGGCACAAAAGAACATACAGGGGCTGGACCCAGGCCCCTCAGATCATATGTGCAGCTTGGTCTTCATGTGGGTACCGAACAACTAGAGCAGGGGCACTGTCCCAATAGATTTTCCCTGTCTATGTGATATGTTTTTCTAGCTTGGCTGCCTTGTATGGCCTCGGGTGGGATAGCAAGCACCTAGCCTTGTAGAGACTTGGGGTAGATACCCAGGGGGCCCCACCTGCTCAGAGGAGAAAAGGAGGGGAGAATGGGAGGATTATTGGAGGAGTGACCAGGAAGGGGAAGTGTCAGGATATAAAGTGAATAAGTAAAAAAAAATTAAATTATTAGTTTAAAGGACATGGAATAAGGGGGAAAGGGGAGCATTGCATGCAGTGAGCTGAAACTTTCTATATAACATAATACTCAGTTAAATACCCCCACAGACATGTGTTTGGGTTTTCATCTTCTTAGGTATATTTTTGTGTCAAATTGACAAAGACTGGTCAGTACATCCTGGATCCACTTCTCCTAGGCAGATGACACAGAGCTCTGAAATCTCTAACATCTCAGGGCTCCATCGCAACTTCATGTAGTGGCGTTCGCGGGCCTCCTCCCAAAGACTCTGAACCTCTACCACACTTTAAAATTTGACCTCAGCCACTCTTTAAAATTTCTCTGAAGAACCCAGGATCTCCTTAGCGTACTATCTTTCACATCTCCAAAGCAGATGCAACACGGATGCTGCTGCCAACCTTGGAAGCCTGCTTGGGATGGACCCTTTCCTCCCTACAAGATAGAAGCAGTAACTTTTGTATGCTGACGCCATTACTTTCTTGGAGCAAGCAACCCTTTAGTGTCTTTTTCCCTCCCAAACTCGAATTATAACTAGGTGGGGATATTTTCTGTAGGGTGCTATTCCATATGTCCCAGGGCAGAGCAGGAATGTTTTCTTGAGCTGATAATCTTGTTAATTATCCCCATCTTTAATTCACCCTGAGAGTTTGCTGTAACACTAAGCTTCCTCTTACTCCTTTCCTCTCTAAACTATACATTTTCTATCTCTTGTTGCTTCATCATTGAAGACCTGCATAGCAGAAATCTGTAATAATCATGGCAGTGACTCCATGTTATGCTCTCTGGAATTTTTTTTTTTTGTGTCAAAGAAATCATTCCATTACTTTTTTAAGTTAGCCTCAAGCAAGTTATCGAGATAAAAGCAGAATATATCCACAGTCTTAACCAAAATATCACTGTAATCGCATCTAGCCAAATTGATTACAGAGTCCATTTGTCTTCTGAAACTCCATGCCAGTACATGACTTTCAACTCACTGTCTTTTTAGATACTACTCAGACAGCCTATTAAGCTCACTTACTGTGTTCAATAGTTTCCCTATTCCAAACTTTCAATATCTTTCATGTTCCTCCAAAGAAAGAACACAGTAGGGTTCATTACAGCCAAAACTCTACTCCTGTTACTGATTTTCTCATTGAACTTCTGTTACTATGACCTAAAGCAACTTAAGGAATAAAACATTTATTTCATGTTATTGTTCCCAAGGGATAGGTTCCATCAGGCGGCAAAGGCACAAAATGGTGTAGGAGCAGGAAGCTGGCTGGCTTTGCTTATTTGCATATTAAATTAGTTATAATAAAAATGACATCTCAGTCTATTTATCCCATGCTATATCACTTGAGACGATAATGAGGAATGAGAAAGTAAATAAATTCTCCTCTGTGCTGAAAGGCTTTTGGCATAAATATCTATAAGCAAAGACAGACTAATAAGGAAAATGCAAACGAATTTATTTAATGCAGATTTAAAGACTCCAATGATAGCTAAAGAGCAGTTACCTTGTGAGATCAGTCATCTGCTCCTGCAAGGGAGGGAGGGCTGTTCCTCCAAATTAATTTTATTCCGGACAATGGTTTTCAGAGAAAATTTTAATCAATGACCCAAATCTCTCTTACACTGAATCTTTAGATGCCTTAACAAAAACTTCACTTTATCAAAATTCTCAACTCAGAGGCACACTTCTCCACCATGTTTTAAAATATATATTAATGTCCACTGGGTGTCAGAACTGTATCTGCCTCTACATGTGATATTGAGTTCCTCCTATATGAAGCATACATTTTCTTGAAATAAAGGCCAATTACTTTCTTTGTTTATCAACACTTTAGGAATTATCCTTAATGCTCTTTTTAAATATTTTAAGAACTACTTTAATTAAAATATAATTGTATCACTTCCCTTTCCTTCTTCCATCCCCTCCAAAATCACCTTCCTTCAACTCCTTTGATGTTTCCCTCAAATGGATACCTTTTTCTCCCCTGATTATTGTTGGTTATATGTTAGTATATGTGTATATGAGTGTTTGTGTGTGCACGTGCACAATTATATACAATATAACCTGCTGAGTTAATTTCATTGTTTGTTTATGCAAGTTTATGTCTGATTGTTCTGTGTGAGACAGCCAGCTGAGAGGACTCGATGCCTGGGTTCAAGTGTTGGGATCTAGTACTAACAAACTGAAGACAATAAACAAAGCCTTTTCTTAAAATATTTTATTTTATTTAGCTTTTATATTTTTATTAATACTTTAATTGTATATTTTATTTATATTTCAGATGTTATCCCCTTCCTCCATTTCCCTCCACTCAGAAACCCCCAATCCCATCCCCACTCCTCCTGCTTCTATGAGGATGTACCCCCACCCACCCACTCCCACCTCCCCACCCTCGAATTCCCTCACACTGGGGCATCCAACCTTCATGCTACCAAGGACCTCCTCTCCTACCTATGCCTGACAAGGCCATCCTCCCCTACATATACAGCTGAACCCATAGGTCCCTCCCTAAGTGCTCCCAGGCTGGTGGTTTAGACCCTGGGAGCTCTGGTTGGTTGGTATTGTTGCTCTCCCCATGTATCCTCTAAGGAGACAGCTATATCAGGGTCCTTATAATCATCTTCCTTTTTTCACCCATGTGACATTAGTTCCATCTAAGTATAGTACAGAGCATGTGCATATAAGAGACTCCTGAAAGAAAGAAGGCAAGGGTCAAAGAGGGGCTTTTTTTCGTTTAATAACCTGAGAATTCCTGCTTCTGAGTGTTCCTATTTCCTTTTAAGTACAAAGGACTCATTATACCAAAATGGCAGTTTTACAGGACTGTGTTATTGAACCCTAACATAATTGTAACGACTTCCATATAGTAGCTGCTTTCATGTGCTGGCCACTGTTTTTAAAATACTGGATGTGTATGTCAAAACACTAGAATCTAACCAAGGTTCCTGTGTGGAAACTGTCTTTATGCCTCTTTTGGAAACAAACTATGGCTCTGATCAGCTTAAGCAGCAGCAATGCTTCTCAAAACTAGAAATGAGAAGAAACTATTTAAATATGAGGAGTCAGGACCTAGATGCTTGTAATCAACATGTTTTATTGCCTGTAAGTGATCATATCCCATTCTCTGCAGCTAAATTCAGGTTTCACATGAATTGTTTCTACTTAATTATCTTAATTTCTCAAGTACATCAAATACCACACTGATTTGTATTTACCTTTTAACTACTTAGGATTAACTTGAGTGTTCACTTTTTTACCATTAATCAAAGGTGAATTTATTTCAATGCAAGAAATGAATTAGTATATACTTATATACTTATCTACACTATGCATATACAATGTATATATTTATACATTTATAAATGTTATATATTTAACATTTCATGTATTTTAAAATGGAAACAATATTTCATCAATATGCTTGCACATCAGCTTAACAAGGAATTAATGGGAAGCATCTAATTCAACTAAGACATGTTGAACGTCTAGTAGTAAATAACCACATCTGAATTCACATGTGTGTGTGTTCTTTAATCACAGGCAGAAGCATATTTAAAGAGACACGTGTGTTAAATGGCTATCTCTTTCCTGATACCTGTCTTTCCTTTCTAAAAGTAGTCTTGGACTCTCAAAGTACTAGTATTAATCTAGAGAAAAGAATTCTTTTTATGTAATTCTAATTGAGCATTGAAATTGAATGTGGATTAGACTTCAAATATGAATTTGAATCGTTGTTAATTTTATGAAGGTTACTATCAAAGGGAAACATAAGTACCACAGGTGTTCATCTTCAGAACCAAACAAAAAATGACAGCTCTGGTCTCTCTGGAGATTCGGTTTTCATGTACCTGGAATGCTTCATTACGCAACATTATTCATTATAAATGTCTCATTGTTCTGTCTAGCAACCAGATGTGCTGATGACAACTCTTTCACTCAAGGTAAATTATGTGATAATGGGAAGAAAGAAAATCATTTCATCTTGCATTCAATGGGATGTAATCTTCAGGTTGGCATGTGCAAAAATAGCCAACTATGACTTGAGACTGTTTAACACAAGTTTATTTTCCTGGAAACTACTGGGTTTTGTTTGCTTGAAAAGAAAAGGAGAAAGAAAGAAACAAATTTGTAATTACAACATAATAGGATTCAGAAAATGCACATGGCTAATTATATGCACACTAGACAGGGTTCAGCTGGCCTGGAGGAAGAATTTTTGTTTACTTTGAGAAGGTTCATTAAGCCTGAGTTTTCAATGTAGCACACAAACATTGGAGAAAATAACGTAACAGTTTACTGTGATGAGGTGTGTGAGTAGAATAATCAGGTGAACCTGACACAACATTGTTCATAGCTGTAATATTGTTTGTTTGATATATATGATATATATATAATATACATACATATATATATACATTTGTATGTACATATATATTTATGTATGAATTACTAATGTTAAGTGGGAAATAGTGTTTTTAATTATAAAGAATGACAAAGAATTTGATCTTAGTCTATGGCTATAGTTTACTGGAAATATGGGGATTAAAAAGTCACATGGTTACACACTCAGAGGCACTGAAGTAGGCAGAGGCATGGGCACAGGATATTGTCCATGTGTTTGTATCATCAAATTCTACTACTTGAAGAGATAAATTATGTTTATACAAATAAGTCAGAGTACAATCAGGAAAACTTAGGTTTGTATTGAAATGGTTTAGCAGTATATCAGATCAGAATCTTCTACCCTAAATTCTGCCTGGTGTGCATAAGGTTTATTCTGAGCTGAGGTGAAACTGATAAAAAGGAGATGGAAGTAAGGTCCTGTGATGTCTTCCACTTGCCTACAAACAGGCATGTGCACAAAGGCTCTCTTAGCTCTTTATAAGAACAAAGAAGGTAGGTTACTGGGAACAAATGAAGACCCTTCTCAGCCTGGAGATAGCACGAGAAGAATTTATATAATAAAGGTTAATTTATTCCCAACACTCAATGTGGATATTAAACAGCTTCCACCCTCTGGAAGAGTAGTACATGATGGTAGTTTCAGCCTTTCTCCTCTACTTTTTTGAGACTTGGAATATTTCATCGGACCTGATGCTCACAGATACAGCTAGATTCAGCTCCATTAAACTTTCCAGCTTCCATCGACTCTGTTGAATAACAGGTGTGCACGATCCTGTCGTCCTTTTAAGTTACCATGTTTTCAGAGAAGACACTGCCCCAGAATGAGTTATCTTGCCTTTTCGTTTAAACCATTTTAATTTTCTTACTATTATTTTGTTAGCTATGAATCTTTCAGGTATTTGAAACACGTATGTCAAAATATCTTTACTTCTGAACCTGTAATTTAATGCTAGATTCTGTCTTTGTTAAGAGCTATGAAGAGGAGAGAGAGAGAGAGGGAGAGAGAGAGAGAGAGAGAGAGAGAGAGAGAGAGAGGCAGAGAGAGAGGGGCAGAGAGAGAGAGGCAGAGAGAGAGAGAAACAGAGAGACAGAAAGAGAGAGAGAATTTTATTCCTCCTGTGAAACAAATAAAATAGAAACAAAGTATAAGTTCAGAGTCAAACCCAAAATTAGTTCCAAATGACTCTTCTTCAAAGGATGTTTGTAGGAAATAATGATATTATGATGTGAGGAAGCTTGTTTAGACACAACATAGTTGAACTGAACAATGAAGGTACAGTGGGTAATCTATAGCCCTTTCATTAATTATTCAGCTACTTTCTTAATAATCTTAAGAGAGTCCAAACTCTTAGTACCAATCCTACTTCTAACTGTCTATCACCTTAGAACAGTAGATCTCAACCTTCCCAATGCTGCAGCCAGTAACCACATCTCCTCTTGTTGTGGTGACCCCAACCGTAAAATTATTTCATTGCTATTTCACAACTTTAATTTTGCTACTGTTATGGATCATAGTGTAAATATCTGATATGCAGGGTATATGATATGTAACCTTCAAAGAGCATGACCCACGGGTAGAGAACTGCTGTCTTATAGACCTGGATCCTTACATAGTTACAGATGTAAAATGCTTTAAGAATATGATTCTAAGAATGAATTTTCACGCACAATCTCTCCTGTTTTGACACTGCTATCTAGAATTTATTTACTGTTTATCTTCCATGTATGTGAAAAATATGCATTAATAGATATTTTGCTGTTTTTAGGGACTGGAGTGATTAAAAGCACAGCTATTAGACCATAGGACCAAAGTTTGATCCCTTGAACCTACATGGGGACTCAATAACTCTAGCCCTTGGGGACCAGTGTCATTATCTGTCCTCTGCCAAGCGTACATGTGGTACATAGACAAACTTGCAGTATCTATATGCATAAATTACAAAATTAATAATAAAATATTTTAAAACTAAGATGTCTTACAGTTTTTAAATCCCAGTCTTTCCAAATATGCCTACACAGAGAGCAAACCAGGAAGCAGAATGGATGAATATGCACTGAATTTAGATTTCTGTTTGATAAGCAAAATCATAGGAAGCCATTATTTTGTATAAAGCTATGTACTAGGGCCTAAAGACCATACCAAGCCAAGCATCACGTGATCAAACTGAAGCTTTAAAAAGAGTAAAGCGATCCCTAAAGAGGTCCCACTCTTTATATATTTTTTAATGTTGAAGTAGGTTTTATCTTAACCACTAAAAATAAATAACCAATCTTTTTTAACCAGAGTAAGAATGAATTAACTCATGCTTTATCCCTAACAAGTAAAGCCAATCAATTTGCTTTTCATTATGGTTATTATTCTGTACCCTTGTTCCCACTGTAAGAAAATCAATCAGCCTCTTATGCCCAGTGGAGCACAATTTTATTGTATTGAGTGAGGTATTGGACAATATTAGAATCACAAACAGAAGACAACTAGACCTTTAAAATGAATGTGATTTCACTTTGTCTTTCCATAGTTTGATATTGAGGCTATTGTCTGGCCATCTCATTAAGGACTATCAGTATAGCGAATAACTTTATTGAACCAATATTAAATAAATAATTAGATAATATAGTTGCATACTGTAAAAAAGTAATTATTTAGGAAACAGCATTTTCTCTTTAAAATCAGTGTTTCTTCAAAAGGTAACTATATTTTGCTGTTATCCATTCAAAGTGATCATTGTTAAAAAGTAGAATTTAAAAAGTATTAATCACATGTTTGAATTTGGACTTGATATAAAATTAAATAGATCATGTAATACAAATAGAAAACTATAACAATAATTTTATGTTATATATAATAACTTTATATTTATATTGTTTGAAAGATTACTTCATTTAAGGAACTAAATATCTTTTATTTCCTATAAAATATCTAAGATCCCCAAAAAAGAAAATTTAAAAAAAAATTACTTATATACCTTGAACATCAGCTCTATAATATAATGTTCACATAGTAATCTTTAGAACTGTAATTAAAAGTGTCACTCGCAATTCTACAATCTAGAAATAGAATGTACTATCATATCTGGCTTCAACATATATTAAAATTATTCACGTGCTCCGTTACAATGAGTCTAGAACTAGAAATCTATATTCACTGTTGCAATGAAATGCACTTCATTTCTGGTCAGCACAGAGTGTTGATATCCTCTGCTTCTGCTTTTGTTCAGGTTACCCTCAGCTCCTGGTAGGTTCCCACACTTAGGCACCAGTCGTGTGCAAAGAGATTAGCATGAACACTACAGCCTAAAACTCTTAAGTTCAAAAAATGCCTTTGCTTCAGCCTCCCAAGTAGACGGGAATATATATATTTATGTACGTGCGACTGAAGATATTTACATACAAGGTTAAGACTGGAAAAGCATAACTCTATCCTTATTATTTCTAGTCATGCAAAGACAAATAGCCATGCCCTAGTGGAAAAAGAAAGCTAGTAGCTATAAGCTAGAGATCCAGGAAGTTCTGTTTGTTATACAATTTGATCTGCTACAGTAAATGAATTTATATCATTTTGTAATAGGTATGTTGAAGGAGATCTTTGTTTTATGTGGTATTTTAAGTCATTTTAATAGGATATACATTTTCATAGGCCATGTTTTTGCATATAAATATTTGTTTAGGTGATGGGTCTTTCTGCATTATTTTACATGCACCAATTCACTTTGTATTGATTCTATTGTTGTTGTTATTTTTTTAAAATTTTTTATTGGATATTTTATCTACATTTCAGATGTAATCCCCTTTCCCCATTTTCCCGCACCCAGGATACCCCCATCCCATTCCCCCTCCTCCTGCTTCTATGAGGATATGCCCGCACCCACCCTCCCATTCCCACCTCCCCACCCACTATTTCCCCCACACTAGACCAAGGACTTCCTCATCCACCTATGCCTGACAATGTCATCCTCCCCTACATATGCATCTGGGGCCATAGCTACCTCCCTATGTGCTCCCAGGCTCCCAAGACCCTGGGAACTCTGGTTGGTTGGTATTGTTGCTCTCTCCTGGGGCCGCAACCCCTTTCAGCTCCTTCAGTCTTCTCTCTCACTCCTCCATTGGGAACCCCATGATCAGTTCAATGGTTAGCTGTAAGCATCCGCTTCTGTATATTTCAGGCTCTGACAGACCTCGTACAGTTATATCAGGCTTCTGTTGACTCTATTTTGATCTTCATCTGAATGCAATGGAACTAAGCTAGGAAAAAGCTATTGTTTCAAATGTGAAGATGCAAACTGATAATCAAGACTGTGACCACTGTCCCCTTTCCAGCCATTTGTTTTGTATTATGAGTAAAAATTTAAGTCATGTAAGTGACTGCTGGTTATACCTACCAGATGAGAGAATGAAAGATCTGCAAAAGGAGTTATAGGGAAAAGTGAGCCAACCTCACAGACAAGCCAGATATAAGATGCTTCTTCATGTAGTCTAGTGATTACTCAGTCTCTTAGAGATGGTCCCCATAAGTGTACATTACCTGCCTAACACCTGATTGACAATCATTATGTCACTATCAAAAAATAATTTAATTATAATAGGAAACTAGTTTAGCAAAATTCACATAATACAATGGATATTGAGCACTTATTTGCACATAATTTAATTCAATACACATAATATCCTATGGTAAGTAAACTACATTTATTAATTGTGGTGGTTTGGATAAAAATAGCTCCCATCAGATCACAGAGAGTGGTATTATTAGAAGATATGGCCTAGTTCGAGTGGGTATGCCCTTGTTAGAGGTGTGCCAGTTGGGGTGGGCTTTGAGATTTCAAATTTTCAAGCCAGGTCCAATGTCAGTCTCTCTTCCTTTCACCTGCTGATAGATGTAGAACTCTCTGGTATGTCCCCAGCACTGTCTCTGCCTTCCTGTCTCCATAGTTCCCTCCATGATAATAATTAATTAAACCTCTGAAACATAGGCCACCCCCAATTATATTATTTCCTTTATAAGAGTTTCTGTGGCCATGGTGTCATGGTGTCTCTTCACAGCAATAGAAACCCTGGGTAAGACACTAATACTACCCTAATTTCCATACAATAGATACCCACATATACTAAATGACTTGCTCAGTTTCCACAGTAAGAGACAGACAAAAAGAAAATATGAACCAAAACATTTCCCATTCCAGTGTTCTTACTTCTATAGCAAAGAGAATTCCTAAAGCAATGCATTGTTCTCCCACAACTGTCGAGTTTGAGTGTCACCAACTCCATAGCACTGTATATAGAAGCTCATCTTATCTTCAAGGTTCACTCAGTCTTTCTAGTTCTCTCCAAATCATTGTCTTCATTCTTGTCCCCAAATTCTTTGTTTCTTTTTTTTAAAATAAAATAGTCATACACATAGTCTGTGTCATTTAAATATTTAAAAGAACAAGAAAAAATGACTAGTGGTGTTCTCTTTTGTAGAAAACTAAAGGTTATATCTAGATCACTGAAATATCTCAGACAGCTTGTCTCTGGCATGAGAAAACCCTTAGTATGTACTTACTTTAAAAATACCTAGCAGTATTCTACTAGTATTCTTGTTTTTCTTTCTCTAATGTTAATGTGAATTGTACTTTTATATTTCTCTAGAATTTCAATGATATGTATATGGATTCTAAAAGCACATATTGTGCAAGATGTACTTAAAGCAGCTACAGAAAACCTTGATTCCAGTATTCAGATACTGTGTATTCAAACCTATGTTAAGTATTGTAAGAATTCTTAAAAAATAACACTATCAAAGCTGTCTATGAATAATCTCTAGAAAGCGTTCCTTTCTCCTCCTAAAATGATCCTTCCAGTGTGTGAGATGTGAAGAACCAAGCTAAACTGCAACCAGTATGAGCTACAATAGAAAATTTCAGAAATAAATTCAATGGTAGTTTAACCCACCACACTAATGGAGGGAAGCATATGCCTTTATCATACATCTTCCTGAAGTATATCTTAAGGTCCTGTTGCCTTTGGCATCAACCAGCAGAAAACATTAAACTCTTTTAGCTCTTTTAGTGCAATGATCTAGTTTGACCTAAGTTATTGCAGGTAAAGGGTGCATATGATTTAGGGGCTCTAATGCAATAGCTAATAGCTTTGCTAAGGAACCACATTTTATGTCCCCAATGGATGCTTCCTGTTTCATTCACTTTAATTATCCAACATTTTAGGTATGGTTCTCTCTTTCCAACTTCCCTGTTGTTTTAAAGTTAATCACTGTTCATAATTGCAGTGCTGGATCATTGAGAAAGAAGAAAGAAGCCATTCTCTGAAGTCATGTATTTCTCCTGCTGATAGCAGGATTGTTCCCCAAAGAATATTTCCAGCACATTGTCCATTTTAGTTACAATTGCCTCTAGAGACAAGCCTTGTATAATTTTCCCTGAAACACCATTTGACCCATTATTAATTTAATGGACTTTATGATTTTTTTCTTTTATACAAAAACATGCATTCCATTTCCTTAATTTCATCTCATTTTCACTAGATATGAGAGATCATAATAGTCTACGTAATTTCTCTCCATTTTCTAACAACTACCTTTTTCCATAAGATAGTGACATAAAATGAACATAGAGTATCTTTATGTATACTATATAATACTAAATTGGATTTTCACCAGTTTCACGAGAAAATGAACTATATCTTAAGATGTTTACTTTTCAAAGTACCATAGAGGTGATATAAATTCTGAAAGAAAAATAAAGACAAAGTTTATTTGAATAATTACAGTCTTCTAATATCTTATCTCAAAATTTGTAAATGCATTCACTTGATGTACAGAGGAAAGATAGAAGAAGTTAGATTACCAAAAGAAGTCTCACATTTGCCACTAGGAAATTATTACTACAATTTCTCTAACAGTATTTCAAATATAATACTTTATCTTTTGTCTATCATGCAAAAAATGTACTTTTACAAATAATAACTTGTAACAAATGACAGCAAAAGGTAAAAATTAATGTTTATGTTTAAGATTAAAGTTAGTGCATAGAATTAATGCATAGTATTCACTTTCTACCTTTTTGTTCATTGAGCTACCTCATTTGTTTTGATAATTAATATAAAATTAGAGGCCCAGAAATGATTAAGTATAATTCAGTCTTGGGCATTTTTAAGGCAGATAAGGTCTTTCTTGGTATCGATAATAACTTCAAGTACCTTATTCCAACAAAATCCTAGAAGGATATACATTCCTGCCATTTTTGTCTACATAGAGACCTTACCAATGTCATTTTTTAGTGCTGTATACTGTCCTTGACCACATTCTTCTGGTACTGTAGTCTTTATTTATAAGTCTTGTCATTTTAGTCTGTGTGTTTCACAATTTCAAGGCTAGTGCCAACCTGAGAGTAAGATACACAGTAGACATTGAACATTTGGATTGAAGTTATGGCCACAGGTATGAACAACTATTGGCATAGATGTATGTCCCGTTCTGTTGGGTAATTTTCAGCGCTAGTTATTAAGTCTCATAGAGTTGTTGCTTTCTTCACTCAGGACACTAAGGACCTAATGCTTTCTTTTCTCCTTCTCATTCATTGACTATCTGAGATGGTAAGAGGAAGAAAAACAAGCATGCCAGGGAAAGACATTGTAACGTATATAGTAGTTTAGTTTTGGTTTAGGTTTTGGGCACTATACTTATTTCATTTATGTTGCTCTTATCAAATATCCTGAGAAAAAGTAACTTGCAGAACAAGGTGGTTTGTTTTTATTTACAATTCCAAGTAACAGGTCAGAATGGAAGTCAAGGCAAGAATTTCAAATAGATGCTCAAGTCAATTCAGAGATGGAAAAATTTGTGCTTGCACACTTGCTTGCTTGCTTCCTTGCTTGGTTTCTCAGTGCTTCATGATTCACAATCCCTGTCAAATGAGTGGTGCTGACTATAATGGGCTGGACTTCAAATTAATATTAATTAATTTAATTAAGGCAATTGCCCATAGACATGCCCACAAGCCAATCCAATGTAAAAATTTCCCTACTAAGACACTCTTATCAAATAATTCTTGGTTATAACAGGTTTACAACTAAAGCTGCCCATCACATGAACATGTAACAAGTGAAATATTCACTTAACATGAAATGCAATCACAATGTATTCAATGAGATATGCTAAGTATATGAATGAAAGAAAAAAAGGAAATTATGTATTTTTGTCATAATTTTTATGAGAATGGATGGTTGTAGGGATATATGTTTGGATTATAATTCAATGGTAAATAATAAACTGGGGCATAAGAGTTGTTCAAGTTTGTTGCCATGTTCCTGTGTCTTTACAGTTATGGATATTGCTTTGTTCTTGGTAGAAGCAGGTTCTGTCACAGCAATGTATCATGATGAACTCCATAGAAAGTTCAGTCATGATCTGCTTCAAATTAGAGCAGTAGACGAAGGCCAAGGAAACCTTCCTGTTTCACGTTCAATTTCACATAAGCCAACAGGCCATATATAGGAGTTGATGCCATCAACTCCATCAATTGAATTGAAATGAACAAAGACACACAGAAAAGCTGCTTAGAAAGAAAAATCAACATGCATTTATTTTCAGGGCATTAAAAAATAGCATCTAATAATTGGGAAAAGAAACAGGTAGGATATATTTGTACATTGTGAGTATAAATCATGAGAAGTGAGTAGTCAAATATATCCACAAATATGTGAAGGCCAATTTCTACTGAACAGGCATATGGTAATAAAATTTGAAGTTAGATAATTATTTGAATTTATTTTTTCTTTACTACACAGATTATTGCCCAGTGAAGTCAAATTTATTGTCTCTTTATGCAAACTTATAAAATAGAAATAATGATGGGAATTTAAAGATGTGATATTTATTGGTATGAGATATTGCTAGAAAAGTATTTGACATACAAAAACTCAACTGTGTATATTAGGTATAGTTTGCTTCCCCACAACCACTGTGTGTGTGTGTGTGTGTGTGTGTGTGTGTGTACGTGTCCACGAGCTTTCTTGTCTCACTCTGTCTTTCTCTGTCTCTGTCCTGCATCTGTCTCTATCTCTGTCAGTCTTTTCTCTATCTCTATGTCTTTCTTTCCTATCAGAGCTGACTGATAAAATTAAAAACCTCCCTTAAAATTAAAAAAAACATCTGCTATATCTTTATCAAGGAAAGAGTCATAAAAGCCATTGCTGTGACAAACTTAGAGCCCAAAGATCTAGGTGCCTGGGAGCTTCAGCCCAAATTCAAGCCGCAAAGATCAAGAACCAGCATTACTGATCTAACAGACAAGAAAAGTTAAATACTCCAGACTAACCAGGAACCAAAAAAGGACTTTCTCCCTCCCTTGGCTGTATTTAGGTCTTCAGTAGTTGGAAAGATGCTTTCCTACCCATTGTATGATTCATATGCTAATCTTTCTAGAAACATATTCAAGGCAGAGTATAAATATTATTTACTAGATAACTGGGCATCAGTTACAAGTAAGTTGATACATTAAATTAGCCATATGAAGGTAAAAGATAAGAAACAGGTAGCTATAACTCTGTTCCTCCTGTTTGGGATGCCCAGAATGCTGACTGACATGCTGCACATGCAGAGGAGAGCATATGCCAAGCCTGGCCTTTGTAACTAAGTATTTGTTCTATGGTGGTCACCTCCTGTGGAAATGTTGGCTTAAGCTTCCAATTTTCTAGGCTCGCCATTGTCTTCTCTATTGGCTTTCATATTGTTCTTTCTCAAGTAAATAAAAAATAATAAAACTGGCAATATTTGTCCTTAAGAAAAGAACTATGTAAACCAAGACTCTACATGAAAATCACTTTCGTATTTGTTACAGGGTAGAATAGAAATCATCGTGTAACAATGCTGAGGAATAATGTAGAAGAATAGAGAAACAAGTCTATAATTACATTCATTAATCTTATTTTCAACGTTTGAAAGTGAACTTGAAAAATATTAAGGTCTAGATATTAGATTTTTTTGTTTCCCTAAAAGCTATCTGATGCAGCCTCTCTTTCTCACTTATAGAATTTCTAATACAATAAAGCTTCTTGATCTCCCTAACTGTACATAGAAGACACAGCAACAACAACAACAACAACAAAGACGATTCCTGATGCTGAAAAGAGATTGGTCCATGTGATTATGATGTATTGCCATGGATATCTGCCTTTTGCTTCCTTTGTTTATATAATTGAAGTCCCAAAGAAACACATCAAGAGTAAGAGATAGAGTCTCTGCAGAGAAACCAGGACAATTGACTGCTATTTTTCCTCCATAAGGATTATACCTGTTCCAACAGTAGAGGCTGTGAACAGAGCTATCTAAAAAGCCCGTGAGCTCTGCAAAGCATGTGCTGCAGGAAAAGAAACTAGAGGATGATTATTTCAAAGTGACTCAAGCAGACCTTTCTACTACAAAGTATCTTTTCAATTAGAATGCTGCGAATCAGACAGTGAGAAGATGTAAGGTAAGTCGGGGTGGGGGGTGGGGGAGCAAGGTATGGCTGCCAACCTCTGCCGAGTACTCTTCCTTTCACGTTTGATTCATTTCCTTGAAGAAATTTAGGGTGCTACAGATATCAGTTTCCCCCTACACCCCACCCCCACTTTTTCCTTAGAATGTCTGTGTTCATCCCATTATTCCTTCAAGTCTACAGTGAAGCAGCTCTCAGCGTTTGAAGCTTTTGCTTCCAAAAAGTAGCCGTTTCCCTCTCCCACAAGCAGCGCATGTATATATATATGCTCAATATAAGGGGGCCCTGTTTCTAATCATGGATAAATTAAATGAGTGGATCATTTGACAATATCTGTGTGTTGGGAACATCTACTAATGACCTTTATTACTGAAGACCTAGGCCCTCAGGCAATGAACCTAGACAACACTGATTAAGAAAGAAGCCTGCTGGTTTTACAGCTATATAAAAGAGAAGGAATCTTTGTGTTAATGGAAAGGGGTTGGGCAGAGAAAGAAATGTAAAAAATGAGTGAGCTATAAAAACAGAAAGGCTTTTCCCTTCCTTTGGGCTCCAGTGTTTGAACAGGAATCCACAGATGTAAGTGCTCAGGAAAGATCATGGGCAGATATACGGAGCTCAGCAAATGAAAGATTCCTTCGCAAAAGATACACCAAATTGTGAACATAGGCTTTTCTTTAAAGAATTTAAAAAAAAAAACATTATTATTTTTTAAAAATGTCATTTTGACTAAGGGCAACCCTCTCAATTCCCTCCCTGCCCTGTCAGGCATAGTGAGTGAAGCCATTGCTGAGAGGGTTTTTCTTAGTGGTTTCTCCAAGTTCTCTTTCTGCTCCAAAGTGACTATGGTGACTGTTTCCTTTGACAGGCCACTTTTTGCACAGGATTCCCCCCGCCACACACACACATATACACACATACACACACACTGTTTGAAACACTCCCGAAAGATTCCTGCCAGTGTGTTTAACCATTGCTATTGTATTTTTTTTCTTCCATGTACCCTACAGGCATAGTTAATATAACCAGCACACATCTTGTCTCACAAAAATATCAAGATTTAAATGAACATTGTATATGGTTACTCATTGATTTTCAATATGAATATGTTCATACATAGATGAGCCAAGGTTTTGAGACTGCATTAGAAATATACTCAGTTAAGATTGCTTGAAGTTGAAAAATTATAAAACCTAACAAACATAACCCCTAAAACCAGTTTAAATGAAACTAAAACCACTCAAAATTCAAATATACTCCAGAAGCAATAACATTTTTAATTAGAATATATTACTAATTTTTAAAATATTGAGATCAATATGTGTAGAATATGCATTTTACTCCTTTATTACAAATGTATTTTAAGCAACAGGGAAATGGCTTAGCAATTAAGCACAGGCAACTCTTTCAGAGTATCTGTTCCTTCAGTTTAGATGCCCAGCACCCACCACCATCATTTTTAACTTCAGTTCCAGAGGTTTTGACATCTTTAGGCTGGCCCAGGCAACAGCCTCACACACGGTGCAGAGATACACATGCAGGCAAAGCACCTATGCAAATAAAATGATAGAATTATGTTTAAAAATACAATGTAAAACTCTTCTACTTTAAACTGGAAAGATGATGTGTTAATTGGTGGTACAATACTGGGTATATAGATATAATACTTCAATCGACAGTCCAGATTAAAATAATCAGAGGAATTAATTATCTCAAAATCCAACAGCACAAGATTGACATGCAAATATTAAATTCATGTTCTTGGTTAGTATGGAAACTGGTTGTGAGAGCAGGTAAATGTCTCTTAGCTCTTGAATAAAATTATTAATTTTTCTATTTTATCATTTATTAAAATACTGTTTATGCAGAATAAGACATACAATTAGATCATTGTTTAAGAATAAAATAGGCCTGCCCTTTTTGTAATGATTTTATATTATATGGATTATATAATATATATAATAATTATATTATATATATACATATATATAATATGGATTGCACTTAAAAATCTTCAAAATTTAAAATGTCTACAATTTTTATTCTCTTTCTAGTGATGCAATTGAGTTCATTCATACATTCATTCATTTCTTGAGCACTTATTACTAGAAAGCACTAAGTGTTACTAACACTTTAGAAACCAATAGAAAGGTGCTTATTCACCTTGTACTTTATATTGCAACAAATGGGGAAAATAAACATATTAGAGAAGAAGTAATCAGACAGATGCATCCTGGACAGAACCTAGAGAAGACAAAGCGTCTGTGAGCAGAGGACCAGCAATGGGTACCATGGGAGCTAAGACAAAGTAATGAAACTAAGAGAAGGAATAGAGACTGTGCTTTTCTTAGATGAAAGATCAGCCACCTACAGGAAGACCCTGGAGAGAAAAGGTCATAGGCTACTGAGAGGGAGGTGAGTGAGGACATGTTGATGAGGATGGGGAATAGCTAGAGCCCCATCTAGGCAGTAATGCAGATCATGGTAATGGGTAAAGAGATAGGGGATGGAGCAACACATGGTGCCCGCTCATCCTGGAGCTAAAACAGTGGAAATTTCTACTTTTCAAAGGAAAGCCACAGTATGATGGTTACTCCCTTTATAAGAGAGGAAACGGGAAAATATATTGGACTTGGTCTCTACTGCTTTTATTATTATATCTACAAGAGAATAGGTATACATTCTCCATGAAGAAAGCCAGATTCTGTGACTTAATTCTACAGACCAGTCTGTAAGCTGACTTCTTTCTGTGAAGCAACGTTCTCCATATCCAACTATGCAAACTCAAGCATATTCTTGAGTAGTCATGCTCCTAGTTCAAGTTAGGTAATGAGTATGTCTACTTGCTACAGCATCTAAATATTACAAAAGCATTTAGCAAGACTACACTGAGGCTACTCAATTATGTGAATTCCCTCAAACCTCAAGACAGTCTTAAGAAGTGAGCATGATTCTTTTTTCTATTTGTGTGAATAGAAATTGAGACTCAAAGGGGGAAAAAAACTAATGCAATGTCAAATACTCTGGCAGTTAATGGTGTTGATTCTAGGTTATAGGTGTCTGAAGTTTATGCTTCTAAACAAAGTAATCTATGCCACTTAAGTTCTTTGGATCTGTTCCATGTTTTTAATGTTTTGTAATGAAAAATGTAACACAAACTAGTGTACCTAATAGATTCCAAGATATTCACAAATTATTTTAGCATCTTGTATCTACCCCTTTGTATAATTCCTTCAACTCTGACATAGAAATAACAGCTTTTGTGAAAGCCTAGTCTTCTCTATATAGGGTTGTAGTGCCCAACTTGCCTGGAGATGGCTTTCTCCCAACCCGGTTTTGTGAATTAGCTAGTTCTAAAAAAAACCAATATAGCAAATCACTGAAAGTGGCAGGGGCTGAGGGTATCAGCCCAGTGGTCAACTAGGGCCTACTAATAACCCCTGTGGCTTGACAACAGATCCTTGCCCAGCTGAGTTTAACAGTAGTCTCCCTGTTTTTAGAAATTCTTATACTTCAGTCTGATGAAAGCGATGAGACAAAACTACCTATGTTGGATTCTCAAAACCCAGAAACTAGACGATAAAAACTTGCTGTTTCTAGTCTCAATGCTTCTGTTAATTTATTATGTAGCAATTGAAAATCAATAAAGACAACAATAATGCATATGTACAGGCTGTAGAGAGGGGGGAAAGTGGTATGCTTGATCTAATAAACTTTCTCCTATCTTCTGTAACATGAGCATCCTTTATGAAGCTGGATGGGTCATGGCCTTTCCGGAGCTATGAAAGAGGAGTTCCAGAAGGTTGAATAACCTTTCTGAAATCACTGGCTCCATAGCTGTGCAGCCCTCACCTATGATGACATATGACCTTCTTCATGGTCTCACACTATCCTGGTCCTCAATGCAACATCCCTCCCAAAAGTGTCCACCAGAGGCTATTATGTTGTCCTCTTTGACTCAGGAGAAGACATGCTCACCAAACATGACTATCAGCTCACATTCACTGAAGACTTTTGTTACTTTTGCTTTCATTTTTGTTGTTAATTTTAAAGTCTATACATGCACAAACATATACAGCAAAAACAACATTTAAAAATGCAATCTAGTAGTCATATGCCTGTGGCCAGTGGACACTGGTGACTTTCATCTCTTGTCAGATTCCCTGAAGTTCATAAAGTACTTTCTCACCCTTCAGTCACTGAATGAATGCTTGTTTAATAAACAAAAATAAATGAGGGAGTCAATGTATTGATTTCCTTTAGAGGAAGATCTCTAGACAGCTGCAAGCCTCCAGAAGAAAAACACAAAGGGAACGGATGGCAAGGTTAACCAAAGCAGAGAGAGCTGAGAGAAAACTGCCCCAGTGTTTAAGGTGACAGCTGGGAGCACACTTGACTAAATCCACATGCCAGCATCACTTCAGCATTCTCAGACAGGCCTCGAGTCAGAATGTCTGCCCAATGTGTCATAAACTCTGTTGTTAAAACACACACTCCCCTTCCCACGCATTCCCCTGCCCCGTGAGACCTACTCAGTGGCTGGATAAAATTTAAAAATACCATAAGGGTATCATGATCCTTTATGCATAAAGTGAATTTCATCCCTTAAATACTTTTTATGATTTGCATTATAAGGAAGTGGAGATGGCATCTTTAGCTTAATATTAAGAGAGAGACCATATGAAGAGTTCATATAATAAAGGGCAATCTGTCTACTGAAATAAACCCTCTTTACAAAGTTAATAAATCCTTAAAAAGGATGAATCATAGTTAATTTAGAATCTTGTTCTCCCAATAACAAAATATTTATGTATGTTTTGTGCTGTAGGCTAAGAGGAAATGATATTAATAATACTTCATTTTCAGGGTTGACGAGGTTTATAACCTCCAAGTGACAGCCTGGATTTAACATCAAATACTGAAGATACCTACAATGGATAACTGGAGAAAATGTGTTTTGTCAGATTGGTATTCTGTGTTCTATATTTCCTCTTTCAGAATTTTATGTATTTATTATAAGGTTATGAAAAGTTTTCATAGCACTAAAAAGGTCAAGTTCACATTAATCTAGATTCTACTTATAGGCTGTTATTATTTTACTCTCCCATAGACTTGCTTCCTTTTGTTTTCTTTGTGAAAACACCCATGGTACATGAGTGGCCCAAGACAAAGAGTAAGTCATTCTGGGATGCAGTTCTCTTCCAGCCTCTTCTTGTGCTGGACCTTCAAGTCCGAACCCCTCGTCATCGTCAAAGCACTGAGAATCCATCCTTCCGGAGCTCGGACACAGTTCTCCTTAAGGATGACTACCTACATGTCTCGATTGTTCTTCAAAACGCTCCCTGCTTCTTTCAGGTTTTGAACAAAGACAGGAATTTACAACTAGACAGGAATCTAAAACTCAGGAATCTACAACTAGAATCATTTATTCAAAGCAGTGGACCTTGCCTGCATTGAGATACTCTAAGTGCTTCCAGGTTCTTTTTTCTTGTGCAAAATTTCTCTCCATTTAAGAAAAAAGGGAGATGTTGGTTATTAGTTGTTCCTTTGCTGCTTTGATAATACACCATGACCAATGAAACCTATACAAGGAAGGGTATATTTGGCTTATGGTTCCAGAGGGTAAAACTTGGAAATGCTGGGGCAATCTGGCAGTGGGGCAATGGCAGTTGGTACAGAAGCTAGTGGCTCTTATCTTGAACCTTAAGCACTTAAGCAGACTGCTTACTGGGTATGACATGACTCTGAATTATCAAAGCCACCACCAGTGGTATACTTCCTAACCTAATTCCATCACCAATGAGAAACCCAGTATTCAAATATAGGAGCCTTCAGTGTGCATACTCCCATCCAAACCCCCATTCTTGGTTATGTCTTGAATTAAATTATGTTTCTGTCACCCTGGCAGAAATTAAATTGAGATATAAGAAACAAAGTTCTTATTAAGATGAGATCTTTATCTACTTGAAAAGTTTGAGCAGAGTGTTCCCAGACACCTGGTTGATCTTTCTGATACAGGTTCAATTTTCCAGTTACTTTAATGAAAGTACACGCATTGAACACTACCTCGGTCATGCAGGAGACTGAGTCAGCCATGCACATGGCTGTGATTGACAGGATTCCTATCAAGTAACTTTTGCCAATTAAATTCAAACACATAAACCTCAGTACCTGGGACTGTTATGCTTACTGGTTTCAACTTCAATTAATTTTTGGCTTGATTTCAAAGGCATCACATTTTAAGGAGCTGAACATGAGGTTTTGCAGGAAAAATCTAAAAAGTTCCACTATCCCCTCTGACCCATCTGAGAGTGACAGCTGACTTATACTCTTATTGGGCAGCCTAGTGCCTCTCATCATTTCTTATAGAGATATATGTAACTGTATTCTTTTCCACCCTGACTTGTAAGTTATTGGGGTATCTATTTTTGTGTTAAACATTTAAAAACTCCCATAGTATATGGCTTGTTTAAAGGCAGAGGTGCTCAGTAAATATTTATTCAACAAACAAGCAAACAGCAAAGTGTTAGTCAATTTACATATGTACTTACTGTGTCAAGTCATCATCACAAAGATATAGTAAAACCAAAACTCATTAGGATAGAAAGAATTGGTTCTTTAGCCAAGAAAAAATGTTAATGCAGAAATGTATCTCCTCTTAAGTATTTCAAATGGAGAAGATTTTGCTGATGATATTTCTCTTGAAAAGACCTGCACTCCATGTGCACTGTTTTCAGACATTTATAAGGCTTTTGAAAGTTTTAAATGACTTTAAAAATCATCTCCAGTCACATTCTTCATGCAGAGAGGTAGATAGGCCTCCCTAGGGGGGCTTTCTCTTTGAGTATCTGTGAGTCTGAGTCACGCTCTCTTGAAGACTCTCTTATGGCATGATGTAAGGCACTGAATTCGGTACCAGCTGCAGTCTCCACATGCTCTTCTGCTCTGGTTTCAGAAAAACACATTGCTGTAGACACATCTGAACATGATGAATGTAGGGAGCACTGTGGCAGAGGCCCATGCTCTGTAGGAAAGGATGCAGACAGTCAGTCAGATGGGGAGTTTAAAAGGGCATCCTGGCTGCCTAAGCAATCTGAAAACCATCAAAAGTGATAAATCTAGTGATAGTCTTAGGTCATGTTCCAACTTCAATGTTGGAACATAACCAAAGTTCAATTCGTGATCCAATTTCTCTCCTGCACACTCCCGCCATAGAGGTTGCCTGTTGGCAATATCACTTTTGCTCATGGAGACTCCACCAACTCTTCATACAAGTCAGTGAACTCTCCCAGTTCATGGTTCTTTGTTACCTCAAACATTGGATTTTATCTAATTGTTCAATATTCCCTTTTTATAATTCTATCAGTATATTTCATTAATTGCGTGCAAGTCTTCTGCTACACAGATCATTTTCCCTGTCTGCTTAGAACTCGGTCAGATGTCCAAACTATGCTGAAAGAATTTAAACAAAATAAGTTTTATTATTAAAAAATAAATAATGTGTTTGTTCTACTTTCCAGTAGCTTGCTAGCTCTGAAAGCTTGATTTATTAGCACTCTACAGGTTTCTTCGTGACTACTGTCCCGGGCACTGTGCTAGATACCAGTTACAGATTTCACTGACTTGATCTGATAAGCTACTGATGATCAAGTGCTCCTGAGTCAAAATTGAAAGATCCATAGTGATCATGAGGAAGGCATTCTGAGGGAAATGGCAGAAGCTTAAGAATATCTGACAGACTGTACCATACATTCCCAGCCCAACCCATTAGATAACAGATGGAGATCTGGAAGGTTAACAACATTGAAGATTCTAAGTGTTTTAAGAAGAGTAGCAAAAGGCAAAAGAATAGTCACTTGAAAGAACAGCTACACACAAAGGATCATGATAGAACATCTCTGTTCATTCATCTGTTCTGTCCTGGCTCACCTCTCCCAAACACACAAAGACTTAGACACAGGCACTTGTCTTGTGGCAGAAGAAAATATGTCATCCTATATAATACTAAACTTTCTATCTAGTACTAGCATTCAAAGCTGCTTCGACTGTGGCTGAAGCCTCAGAACTCTCCTTATGGGAAAATAGGTTCCTGCTTTCTAGAATCATGGAGCTCAGAAGGAGGAAAAGAGATATGTACAAGCAATATCTGGAATGGAGTATGCCTTGCCAAGCCCCAGGAATAATCCAATGTGGCCACTGTAGCTTGCTGTTTAATAGCATTGAAGCACAAGCACTGTGAAGTCAATTTATTCAGAAATAGAAATTCTCTGATTCAAAATTACTAGTGGCAATGGTTGCTTCTTTTTAAAGAGTGTGAACACTGTGAAAGAAGCCGAGCTCAAAACCAAATCTTGCATCGAGTGGGGTAACATGCCAGGAGCCGATGCTGCTCTGCCTTGGCGTTTTTAAGTTCTCTAAGATAGCTTGTGTGATCCTCGCAGTCTTGAGAAAACAATGTTCTCCAGAATAATGTTGGGGGCTGGTGTAAACTAGGTCAGTTTTATGGTTTCAACAGAGAAGAGGACAGCTGGGATCTTGCACTTTTGGATTTGATTCAAAGATGAAGTAGAATTGTTTTACATGGGAATTATCATACGCGTCCACAGACTTTGATGGGAGAGGCATTTTACTAGAAAACAAAACCCTTCTGGGAGGCCTAGAAAAGTAGGAAATGGAACATTTTTGGTGGTAGTATCACAAATAGGCTATGATATTTAACTTCAACTTTCATGTCTTTGTTAATATGGATTCAATTAATATAACCTAAAAATATTCAGATAGCTTTGTACAAGGTTAAATATACTCAAGTTGTATAAATAGCAGTTGCCAAGAGGGTAAAGAACTATAGGAAGTAAGATTAATAAAACAGGTCCATGGCTAATAAGAAAAAGCTTCATTTCATTTAAGTTTCTAATGTGCCCCGACATTGGTTTTGGCAATATTAGAAGCTGAAAAGGGTATTAGCATTTCTACGTTTCCTTTGTTGATTGCCTTCCTGTGGTAACTTACATGTAAGCAGCTATGTGTGGTAGTTTGCAGGCAAGATGCCCTATTTGCTTTTGCAGTACTTTATTCTTGAAATTTAAAAGCTAGTCAAGTTCTAAGTGTTCAGAACACCTGAATGTGAGAACAAACAGTTAAAAAGTTGCTGACTTTGCTTAGTGGTTCTTCAATAAACTGCATTTCCTTTACTGGTACCAAAGCAAATAGAACCAAAAGCTATATTCATTTGCTGCTAGACACTGAGTGAACAGAACTACAGCACTTGGCAAGCGCTATTGTTTTTCAAGTCTTACTGACATCTGGTGGCTGCAACTAAATAAGCCGCAATAAACAAAGATGGACCTATAATTTTAAAACGTTTGTTCATTTCTTGAGAATTTTATACATTGCCTATTGATCATATTCATATGCCTCACCATAACTCCAAAATCTACTCCTAACTCCCTACCCTCTATTTTTCTTGAAATTATTGTTACATATGCACATAGAAATAGAAACATTACCTACTAATTTCATTTAGGGTTATATGTGTATATATCCTAACCACTTCATATTGGAAAACTGATAAGGAGCTCATAACTGGAGAAAACGTTGTCTCCCATTCTTTTAATTGTCAATTGCCTGATGTTCCTTATCTAGGGCAAGACCTTATTTAATCCCCTCTACTACTATCCAGGCTGACATGTCATCTAGTATTGTTATTATTGAGGTCTTGTGTAGGCACCCATATTGTTGATATTCCCTTAATTCAGTTTCCCTGTCATATACAGAAGACACAAATTCAAAGAAGATGGCACCACCCTCTGGCTTTTAGCTGCACCCTCACATCCAAGGTGTTTTATGAGCCTTAGGCACAGGGGTTATGCTGTAACCATAGAAGATGGGCACTCCCACTACTCATTTTGACTAGTTATGTCTTTCTATGATGGTCTCTATCTGTTGCTCTGAAAGTAGCTTCTCTTGTGAGGTGTGAGAGCTGAACTTATTTGTGAGTATCTTTGAGTATTTATAATGCGTTTAAAATTAAACTGGTTTAGAAAAGTGTCAGGACTAGGTTTCCTCTAAGTTTATGGCTCATCAGCCATAGGCAGTTGGCTAGGTTTTCAGTACTAGGAATAAATTCTTCCTTATTGTATATGCCATAGGTCCAATTAGACAACTCTCAAGATAAGAGTGTGCATTGCAGCTGCCTGTTGTTGTGCTTCAGAGGTAGCACAGCTAGGTGGGATTGTAGGTTGCTTTCTTTCCTCCTCAGCTTCCATCATCTGCTGACACTGTGGATGTACTCAGGCAAGAGCCTTCCAGGTCAGTTTTTTACTGTTTCCACAAATTCCTCTCTCTTAAGTATGTACTGTCTTTTGCAATAAAAAGTTACCTTCAAATTCTGAGAGCAATTAAGGGAAATGACAAGAAACCATGGTGGGTCTCAACCTCTTCTGAACAACAACTCTAAAGGACGTTTCTTGTGCCGGGTACTGGGGTTTTTGTTAGATAATCTAAGGATCTTTTGAGATCCTCTCAAGTAGGGTAGCATTATGTTTTCATAGCCTTCTGGTACGATGGAAACTAGTACCCAGGTCAGTTCCTCTCTCTGTCTCTGTCTCTCTCTGTCTCTCTCTCTCTGTCTCTCTCTCTCTGTCTCTCTCTCTCTGTCTCTCTCTGTCTCTCTCTCTCAGTAATATTGGGTATTTTATAAGTAGAAAAACAAAATTAGACCTGTTATCTTGCACAAAAATTTACTCCAAGTGGATCAATCACCTTAATGTGAAACATGAAAGACTGAACTGCTGAACTGCTAGATAAAAACATAGCAAGTTCCCTATAAGATCTAGGAATAAATCATTTATTGAATCAGAGCCTATTTTCCCAGGAATTAAGAACAATCAACATGTGGGACTTCATAAAACTAAAATGCCTATGTTCAGCAAATGAAATAATCAAGTAAAGAGGAAGCTTTTTAATATCCAGAATATATTAAGAATACGAAACACAAAAAAGCAAGAAAACAATTGAACTAATTAAAAACAGGCAATGGACTTGAAAAGAGAGATCCCAAATGAAGAAATAAAAATGCATAAAGGATACCATAAAAATGATCAACATCATTAGAAACAAAGGAAGTGCACATTTTAACTATTTTTCGATGTCATCGTACCCGAGTCAGCATGCCTAAGATCAGGAAAACAATTGACGACAAATGCTGGAGAGGAAATTGGGAAAGAAGAACACAAATTCATTATTGGTGATATTGCAAAATGGTACAGCCCTTATAAAAATCAGTGTGAGAATTATTGAAAGCTAAAATTAGATCTACCATTGCAATCCAGCTATACCACTCCATGACATATGCTCAAAGAAAATATTCATTGTCTTGTCCTTTGCCACTCTATTCATAACATCTAAGAAGAGCAAACAACCCAAATGTCTTAAAACTGATGAATAATGAAAATGCTGTACATATACAAAATAGAGTATAATTTAGCTGTGTTGTGATTTGAGAAAGAATGATCTCCATAGGCTCATGTATTTGAATGCTTAGGGTGTAGCCTTGTTGGAGGAAGAATGTCACTGGCACTTTTTGGTTTCCACCTATCTCTGTCTGTATCTCTCAGCTGCATGTATATCTGGATGTAGAACTCTCAGCTTCTCAGCACCATGATGATAGGTAGACTAAAATTCTCAAACTGTAGCAAGCCTCAGTTAAATGCTTTCTTTTACAAGAGTTTCCATGGTCATGTAATCTCTCCATAGCAATAGAACATGACTAAGACAAACTGTAAAAGAAAACAAAATCCTGACATTTCCTAGGCAAACAAAGGAAAGCAGAAAACATTATATTGAGTAAAGTAAACCAGACTCAGAAAGGTGAAGGATACATGCTCTCTCTCATCTGTAGCTCTGAATCTTTAGATGTAAGTATAAAACCTGGAACAAGCATATAATCTAGTGTAATGGCTATTCCTGGTTGCCAACTCGACTATATCTGAAATGACCTGTCATCCAGAATTGGAGGGCACTCCTGTGATCCAGATCTTATGGCTGGAAGACACAAGTTTCTGACCTGGATCTTGGCAAGGAGATCTCTGGGTTAAAGGTCAGCCTGGGACAAAGTAAGCCCTAGATTAAGGCATGGTGGCACACACCTTTAATCTGGGCCATACCTTCTGCTGAAGGCCTAAATAAGGGCATTGGAAGAAGGAAGATTCATTCTGCACTTAATTGCAAGCACATCTTTTGGAACCTATTGCTACAGAAGACCAGCTAAAACAACCAGCCTCGTGGCTCTGAGCAACTACTAGATCCTTGGACTTCCCATTCACAGTTAAGCATTGTTGGGTTAGTTGGACTACAGACTGTAAGTCATCACAATAATTTCCCTCAATATAGAGAGGCATTCTGTAATTTCTATGACTCTAGAAAACCCTAACTAATACAACTAGGAAATCAAAAACAACAGAATTGGACTGGAGATGAGAAAAGAAGCTGTAGATTGGGGAACAGCAGGACAAAGGAGCTATGAATGAGGAAATGGAAGAATGGGTAAAGGGTAGTGACTTTACCTGAGGAAGGGAGGGCAGTGTTAATACAGAAGAAGAGGGAGGGAAGAGAAATATTGCAATAAATATGGTTGGGGCAAAGAGTGTTCTGGGTAGATTTATGTCAACTTGACATAAACTGTAGTCATCTGAGAGGAAGAAACCCCAGTTGAGAAAAATGCATCTATAAGAGCAGGCTGTGGGCAAGCCTATAGTGCATATTCTTTATTACTGATTGATGGGAGAGGATGCAGCCCATTGTGAGTGGTACGACTCTCGGGTAGGTGTCCTGGATTCTATAAGAAAGCAGGCTGAGCAAGCTATGTAGAGCAAACCAGTAAGCAGCACCCCTCAACAGTCTCTTCATCAACTACAGCCTCCAGATTCCTTCTGTGTTCGAGTTCTTGCCCTGGCTTTCCTTGGTGATAGACTACAATCTGTGAGTATAAGCCAAATAAGCCCTTTCCCTACCAACTAGCCTTGTTGTCATGGTTTTTCATCACAGTAATAGAAACCTTAGCTAATTTTCAAGTTTCCCACCTGAAAACATATTTTCAGGTGTACGTGTGTGTGTGTGTGTGTGTGTGTGTCTGTGTGTCTGTGTGTCTGTGTGTATGTCTGTGTGTGTGTCTGTGTGTGTGTCTGTGTGTGTCTGTGTGTCTGTGTTCATGTAGGTGCCAAGGGAAGTCAGAAGACGGCCTCCTGAAGCTTGAATCATAGGCTGTTGTGAGTACATTAGGAAGGAAACCTTTGGTTGACTTCTGAGCTTCTGTACATATGTGTGCAAGCATTTATATACACATGAACATGGACATACTACACCAATGCATTTATAAACAAAAAGAGAATCAATGTTTTAAGTTAATATGTGAAAAAAATTATGGCTGGGAGAGGGTAAAAATCTTGAGATGACCTGCTGATATCAAATAGACATTTTGTCTCATCTTCCTCTGTTTGCAAATCTAACAAAATCACCAACATTCCTCCTGTGTCCACCATTATTATATATGTGTAAGAACATGAGTTCTGCTGATCCACTTTGGAAAAACCTGTTCTCATTCCTCCATGGGGCTAAGAGCTAGACTTGGGGAAGCAGGGATTCAGGGACTCTAAGGTCCAGCCCATACAGAGATGCACATGAACAGGCAATTGGTCTGAATCACAGGGGTTATTTAATTGTGGAAATTAATGAAGGAAGACAGATTCCTTAGATTAACTTAAGTGGCAGATAAAGGCCCTGGAGATACTACTAAACATCCATGTCAGTTCTTCTGTAAAGAAAATCACACGAGACAGATCTCAGAGATGGTGAAACATAGTACAGAGATGTAAGCTCTCTTCTGATCGGTAGACAGTTATGTTTGCTGAAATAAGTGCACATAGGTTGACAGGAGGAAAAACTCATGAGTTTAGTAATATGTGCTTGTCCAGGAGTCCAACAGAAATAAACTGAAAAAGACTGTGAGACTTAAATAACCTTCTTATCAGTGAGGAAAAAGGTGGAGGGTATGGGGGGTGACTATAGCTTCTTTTCCAGAGGGAATAAATGGTTTCAGGGAAACCAATGGACTCAAAGAACAGGCAGTGTGCTAGGATACAATCACCATGGGCCCTAAGTGTGGTATTTTGATCTTTCATTCTCTTTCTGTAAGGTATGTGCTTAATCTTTCTTGATAATGAAATTGCAGTAAGAAGATTGAAGGCAAGCGTGTTTCTCTGGTGTATCCAGGTTTAGGTAGATAAGAGAACTTCAGAGAAAGCCTTCCCCAGGTGCTCTCTGCTTGAAATCTGCTGCTGCACACTTTTTTGGTATCGTTTTCTGAGCCCCAACAATAGCTTTCCAGAGTCACCATCTGAGCATGTGGATCCAACAGAGTCTGAAGTTGAAATTGCCAGTGACTATCCATGTGTACATACCTTCTCTTTATTCTGTTCTTCTCATTTTCAGTGGAAAAATCTGCAGTTCCACTTACCAGGTCCATGGTCTACCTCACCTTTTAGGTCCCGAGGTTTTCCTTCCCCATTCTTTGAATTTATTAGCTTTTGGTAAATGCACAGCCTTCTATTTTGAATTGTAATCTAGTTTTTCGAGCCTACAAATCAGAAGCACTGATAATAACTGCTGTGAATATCATGCTTTCATAACATTATTTAACCTCCTCATTATATTGAGAATGATGTGAAAATTTTATCATTTGGTCCTGGCCTCAATTCATGCTGTTAACTTCCTTTTCTATTTGCTGCACTAAAATGTAAGACAATCTACCACCAGATTTTTTGTGTCATTTTGTCATATATATACATATATATACATATATACATATATATATATGACACACATACATGTACACACACACTCATCAGCATATATGAATATACATTATATAACCATATGTATGTATTGTATATAAGTAATATACATATATCCATAATATATATTATGGATCTATACATCCATAGAAAAGAATTCAAATTAATATATAAAATGTTCAACTTGTTTCCATTAACTTATTCAATTTACATCCTGAAAATGGCCCTCTCCTCTCCTCCAATCTGTTGCTTGCATAACCCCTTCCCTCCCCGTCCCTTTCTGGTCTAAGAAGGGTTCATCTGGGTTCCAACCCACCATGGCATATCAAGGCACTGCAGGTCTAGGTATATACTATCCCACTGAGGTCAGCCAGCCAGGGCAGCCCAGTTAAGAGAACAGCATCCACAGGCAGGAAACAGAGTCAGGAACAGCCCCTGTTCCTGTTCCTGTGGGACCTGCATAAAGACCAAGCTGCATTTCTGCTACATATATAAAGAGGATGGGGGATATAGATCCAGCTCACGTATACTCTCTGGGAGGGCCAAAGTGTCCAGGATAATTGACTGTTGGTCTTCTTGTGGAGTTCCTATGCCATCCAGGCCCCTCAATCATTTCCCCAACACTTCCACAAGACTCTTTGAGTTTTGTCAAATGCTTGGCTTTGGGTCTCTGCATCTGTTTCTATCAGCTGTCAGGGAGAGCCTGTCAGAGGACAGTTAGGCTAGGTTCCTCTCTGTAAGCATAACAGAGTATTATCAATAGTGTCAGGGATTGATTCTTGCCCATGAGATGGGTATCAAGCTGGGCCAGTCATTGGTTGACCATTTTCTCAGTCTCTGCTCCATCTTTTGACAGTCCAAAAATGAACAGAGAATTCCATCTGAGCAATCTCAAATCAAGAGCTGTCAAAGCTCAGAGGCCAACAGTTAGGGGCTGCCTCATACAACATTGTTTGATATTCACCATGATTAATTAGTATAGTAGACTCTGCAGATATCACTGGAAAATAAATAATTAACATTAATTGTATTTTAAAGTTGAAGGAAACTAGAGTTTCACTATTGATTTTTGGAGATATGTACAGAAAGTAGTCCTAGTTTAGTGGCTCCTATTTCTCAAATAGAACAAGATCACATTCTACTTAGATGGGCTAACTGGCTATGCTTGTCAGCACAGCTCTTGAGCCTGGTCTTCATCCTGTATTTTTCTAAGAAAACAATTTACCACATTCCATGTAAATCTTCTAGCAAATTGTAGATGAGTAATTTGCCATGTTTATTTCTGCTTGCATGCTAAACATGATCCTTTAATAACTCAGACCAAGGATGAATCCTATCTCAATTCAAGTACTAAGTCACTACTATGATGTACCAAATAGGCAGCCATCTATTTCAGGTCAGGTTCAAACACAATCATGAAACATCACTAACCTGAGGGAAAAAAAGGAGGACCAGAAAAATATCTCATACTAAATATAAAACATGTGATCTTGATGAAGTTGAAATGAACCAAGCAATTCTGTTAGAGTTCAAAGTTCAAATTGTAGTTTCCTAAACATCACTTCAACATGAATTTCATTCACTGTTCACAATTACTGAACAGCACAAGATGTAGCCACAACTTAAAAACTAAAATGTGAATATTATCTTTAAGAAATGAGAGTCTTCCCTGAACTTAAAGATAGAGAATACACACAAAAGTGTCATATGATTCCAATAGCTTGAAAATCTACGTATCTTCTCTCCCACCTGCTCTTTAAAAATTTTTTTGCATTTATATATCTATGCCTTTCAGTAACAACAAAAGCAATCAAAACCAACAAAAGTACCATCAATTTAAGGAGTAGTGGGAGTTTGGAGAGAGAAAAAGAGAAAGGAAAGAAATATTTAACTGCATTTTCATTAAAAATAATTAATTTAATCAAATTAAGGATAAGATACAGCAGGAGTGAGAGGTTTGGAGTACCTGGACATTCAGCTTTTTTCACTTGTGAAGACATATGCCCTGAATGTGGGTGAACAGATAGATGATCTGGAGAAAACTAGCTTTAACTGATAACTGAATGAGATCGAAACCTCATGTCACTGCTCTAATTTATTTTGAAATTAATTTTTATATATATTTCTTTTTTATTTAATATTTTACTTTACTTTCTTTAATACATTCTTTTTATTTGGTTATTTTATTTATTTACATTTTAAATGTTATCCTCTTCCAAATTTTCCCTCCTCAAAACCCCTATTCCATCCTTACTCTTCCTATTTCAATGATGGTGCTACCTTATCTACCTACCCACCCACCCACCCACTCCCAAATCATTGCTCTAGCATTCCCCTACTCTGGGTCATGGAGCGTCCACAGGACCAAGGGCCTCTCCTTCCATTGATGTCTGACAAGGCCATCCTCTGCTACATATGCAGCTGGAGCCATGGTTCCTCCATGTGTACTCTTTGGTTGGTGGCTTAGTCCTTGGGAGCTCTGGGTGATCTGGTTGGTTGATATTGTTCTTCCTATGGTGTTGCAAACCCCTTCAGCTCCTTCAGTCCTTTCCCTAACTCCTCCATTGGTGACCCCATTTTCAGTCTGATGGTTGTCTCCACTCTTTGTCCTAGCATTTCCTTTAGACAGGAACAATTCTAGATTAATAGTTTTGAGATGGGTGGGTAGGTAATAAAAGGGTGAAAGAACCTCTAGAGACCATATCCAGAGGTTAGGCACAGCTTCTGATTGTAGGATCAGTCCACCCACCCATCTCCTGCTCTTTAAAAAGTGAAATTATTGGAAAAAGTTAAGATCTTAATAAGCTACTCCTCTTTTGGTGATGAAGTTTTACTGGGTTTTTATTGCCTCCGTTATTAACAATTTAAATGCTTAATATACTCTTAAAAATAAAAGTATAAGAAAGATGTTTCTATTCAAAGTCTCCTCCGCCCAACTTATCCTGTACACTTTTTTTTTTCTTAAGTATTTCCTGTTGATTTTTCCTTCTAGGCTGCTTATCCTAATTCTTGGACTAGATCATGCGTCATTTATCTTTATATCTTCTAACAGGCTTAGCACAATGTCTTTCACAAATAAAATACTCTGTAAAATCAGTGAGGTTTTCTTTTTGAAAACAATTGATAACCAATCAATGTACAATATCAAGAGGTCAAGCACAATGGAAAAATTAAAAGGCACACGAGAACTTAGCTAACAGCAGAGGCTGTGTTCTTCACTGGCTCAGTTACAAAGCCAGGTATTTCATTTATCATCCTCCAACATTTTTCCTCTAAATGTGTCTTTGCTTCTACAGAGTTAATTTTCTTCAAATCTTCTGGGTTGTGTCTATCTGTTCATTTGTGCATTAAAAGTTATTACAGTTGGAATGAATAATTGGATAAACACATGAGTTCAAATTTGGGTTTTTATAGCTTCAAAAGTACAGTAAATTTTATATGGTAAACTTTAAAAGGGCATGAAAATTATGAGTTATAATAGCATTACAGATAGAGCTTAGCAAATAGACACACTGGGGAATTTCAGAATGTAAAAAGTCCTTAAGTAGATGATTCTCCCCCAAGTTTTGTCATCATGGCCATTTCATAAAGGCCATAGTGAAGGAGTGTGCATTACATACGCAGCAATACTGAAACAGAGTTGACATTTTATCATTTCCTGTCCACAGTAGAAAGTGCCCGAAGGCTTGCAGTAAATGCTCCCCCTGGAATATATAAATTGTCTCATAATACTATTGTTGCTGAGTTGGGCTTTGGGATATTACCTTGGGGTTTTATATTAAGCTAAGCACCCAGATTGTATTAAAATTCATTGTTCAGCCAAAGAGGCCTTCAATGTGACAAGTTTCATTATTTTAAGATACTTTTCTAAACCAAACGTGTTTTAATTTTTCTACATGAGAGCACACAATAGAATGAGCAACATGTCCCCTCCGTCACCACAGCAGAGCTTCAATAACGAAAGACAGATAAATAAGAAAATACCATCAACATTTCTTTAAGATGATTTTATGTGGTATAAGAAATTTCAGAAATGAAATTGCTGATTCCATTAAATGGGAAAACTATTTCATGTTAACTTAGTTTTCCTGTGAATTTATTCAGTGTTTGCAAAAAGTTGTAAAAATTAATTAAAAAGAAAGGGATAGAAAGAGCTTTTGTAATTAGTTAAAAGTATTGGCTTAAGTACTTAATATGTATTTCTCTGTGGAGTAAGAGAATGGCATTCAGTAGCAAATACCCCAGTTTATCAACCTGACATTCAGCTAGACTTAAATACATATTTGCCTTTGATATCTTGGATAAATGTTATGAAAGAGAAATAGAAAGTGCCATGTTTATTTCTTCCTCCAGCCTCAATGCCTAGGTTCAGTAAGGACTCAACCCATACTTACGGGATGGATGAGTACATTAAAAACGATGGCAGGAAACTCATAATATCTGTTGGGAGGGTTTGGAACAATGCTCTAAAAATTTGAAACAAATTGAAAATTAATATTTTAAAAGTCCTCAGGCTAGCAAGGTAGATTCCTTTCCAATTTGATCAAAGTTATGGTCAAAAAAGCCAACTAATAAAAATAGATTCAGCAATGCAGGTGTGGCAGTATTATAGGATCGTTCTGATGTCTCCCCGCTTCCTCCTTATACTCAAACATGGAACTCCATCCCGGCATGCATAGGACATTGGGGAGATGTGGTAGCCAAAGAACAAGAACGTGTCTTCATTGCTGAATGTGAATGTAGATAAAACCAGCCTGCAGGTTGCAATCACCCTATTACTGAAAATAAACCAGCAAAAGCTTTGCTGCCCTGTGGAAGAGTGCGGGGTAAAGCAAGATGTCAGCCTACTTTCAACACCTGATTTTTAAGGAAATAACAGTTTATGGTTGGGAAATATTGATTCAGCGAAGCATAGACTACAGACTAATTAATTACTTTTTCGAGAGAGAACCAAGGTACATTTAGGCAATGAATTAAAATTAATTAACTTGGTGCCACGGTGCTGAGAAATTTTTGAGACACACAAAAATATCCGGTGTCACCTGAACATGAGCCAGATGCCCGGTATTCCAGACATGGAGCCTGATGATGGCTGTAATTTATAGCATTTTATGACATTTCATGGAACATTTGGTCATTATGACATTTATGATGTAATGAAATAGGCCATAAAATGCTGTAAATTGTTGGGAACAAAAGACATTCATATTTTTGATGGGCATCTTCATTTCAACCAAGATGTTAGTAGGTTAAATCAAAGCTCAACCTGGAGTTGAACAGCAAAGTTATAAGGTAGTCCTCTCTCTGCGTCTCTGCTAGATCTCCCTCTTCCTCCTTTTCTTCTCCTCCTTCCCCTCCCCCTCCCCCTCCCTCTTTTCTCACTCCCCTTTGCATTTTTTCCCAATTATATCAAATACCAAGGTCTACAAGGATAAAAGCAGAAGAATATTCTCCACATTTTGGAGAGAATAAAAGCACTGTAGTTCTATGAGTGAGAGTAATAAATTCCCAAAGTGCAAAATATGCGACTTCCAGCTCATTTGCATATGATGTGGCTGGGTAAAATGTGAAACATGCAAAAATTTCTAATAGTAAGTGATGACTGCAGCTTGCCTACATCTGATAATATAATTCCTGAAACCTTTTTTTAGCATCTACTGTCAGGTTTTTTAAATGTCAGGAATGCCCTTGTTGAATTATGCATGAAAATTAATACTAACGTGTTTTTCCAGGAAATCGGTTTAAAACACACAAATGTTCACTTTAGGAAAGAGAAAAACAAATGTCCTCCAAAGAGCATTTCATTAACAAAGCGCAGTTATTCTTTAAGATCATCTTGTGCTTCTGTGTACCTTAGTATTATAAAGCCCCCAAACTATCATTTTAGTGAAAAAATAGAATAGGATACACATTGCACCAAAGTATTCTAAAGATACAGTCAGGCCCGCCAAGTTTGCTCCATGGGGAAAGTCACTTGCTGCCAAGCCTGGCTACTAGAGTTTTGTACCTTTGCCCACTATGGTGAAAGGAGAGAAGCTATCTCTGCAATTGTCTCTGACCTCCCAACACATGTACCACAACAGTCAAATGTTCACTTATACACACAAACACACACACACATACACACACACACGTACACACACACCTACACAGAATAATACTTAATAAAAATGCCATCAGGACATTGGTTTGTTTCTTTTTTTTATCATACCTACCTTATGCATTGTGATCTTCAAGGCAATAATAACTGTGTTACTTCAGTGACAAACCTGGCATTGGCAGGTAGGAGTTAGAGAGGATAATTCAAGTCAGATCACTCGCTCCTTTCCTGATTTCCATTTTGTTTTGTTTCATTTTGCCCAGTGAACTGACACAATTTCTAGTGGTGTTTGTGATCAGAGACAAGAGCAAGGTTTACAATTTATAATGGACTGAGTGTATGTGTGTCCACCAAAATTCATTTGTTAGATGACTTGTCTCTAGTATGGGATTTGAGGTGTCAGAGTTTGGGAGATACTTAGGTTTAATGACTTTCTGAAAATCTCTGTCTCCTTCGCCCTCTCTCCCTTCCCCACCCCCAAGAAAAGATTATAGGGTCTCACAGAGGCAGAAAGAGCCCCACTGAGAATTGCATCTACCATCCCCTTCACATTGGCCATTACTGATTCAGCAACCGTAAGAAATAATTGTCACCCAGTCACCTGAGCTACACATTTATTCTATAACAGCATGCACTGATGAACAGCAGTAAAGTTTACAAAGATTTTATTATAAGGGATAAATCATCTTTAAGCTAAAAAGGTTTTCTATTATGTAGAAATATACATGTATGGAAACCCTTAATGAGTTTTGTCACCCTGAATGGAGCTGAATCACACATGATACTTGATTGTAAGCTATTGATGCCAGACATTCTCCTAATGGAAGGTAAGAATCACAGATTTTTTATTAGATATTGTATTTATTTACCTTTCAAATGTTATCCCCTTTCCTGGTTTCCTCTCTGGAAACCTCTTATCCCATCCACCCTCTCCCTGCTTCTATGAGGGTACTCCCCTACTCACCCAACCACTCCCATCTCTCTGTCCTGGCATTCCCCTACACTGGGGCATTAAGCATTCACAGGATCAAGGGCCTAGCCTCCCACTGATGTCAGTCAAGGCCATTTCTGCTACACATGTGTCTTGAGTCATGGGTTCCTCTATGTGTACTCTGGTACACATGTATCTTGAGTCATGGGTTCCTCTATGTGTACTCTTTGGTTGATGTTTTAGTCCCTAGAAGCTCTGGGGGATCTGGTTGGTTGATATTGTTGTTCTTCCTATGTGGCTGCAAACCCTTCAGCTCCTCAGTTCTTTCTCTAACTCCTCCATTGGGTTCCCCGTGCTCAGTCCAGTGGTTGGCTGCGAGCATCCACATTGGTCAGACTCTGGCAGAGCCTCTCAGGAGATAGCTATATTAGGCTCCTCTCAGCAGGCACTTCTTGGCATCTGCAATAGTGTCTGGGTTCTCTTATTGTTCCTAGCTTAGTGGAGATTCTATGATCTTATTCTGCAGAATTGACCGTCTTGCACAATTCCACTTTATATTAAAGTGTCCAGCCTCAGCATCTACTTGTTGCTATTCCCAATCAAGAGTTTTATATTATTTGTTAGGTCTACCTTTTATATTGACATTATCAATTGATCTTGGAAATGTGAAAGCATATTCTTAATAACTCACACTGTTGCTAAAACACTGTTGATTGGAGAGCATTAGCAGTTTCTGTGACTAGAGTATATAGAAGTGGACTGGGTGTACTAGAATGCAGACAACTCAAAGAACTTGTGACCTTAAATATTCACCAGCAGATTCTTTTCTATCTCACCCAACTCTCCTACCTCAACCCCATAAATATGTGTATATATATTCTCCTCATAATTGTTTTATATTTTCTAGAATGCTATAGAGATGTAACATTGTATAACCTTCAGAAATTTAACTGCTCTCATTAATCAAAATAAATTAAGACACGCTCATATCATTTAATAAATCAATATTTTGTTTCTTTTGTTACTCAGGAAAATTAAATTGCATGAATTTATCACAGCTAAAATATTCCCTGGTTGAGTTTAGACTTGGATGCTCTGATTACATTTTTTTTTGATAATTAAGAATAAAGTACTCTACAGTCAGATATAGTTTTTTATGTGATTATTATTTTTTTAATTCCCTTTTCTGAAAAAATATCCTAAAAAAATGTTGGGTCACATGGCCAGTGGGTATTTTTTCTATTCAAAGCTTCCAAGTTGGAGCGTTCCTTCTCAGCAGGAGAAAGGAAGATAAAAATATTAATTGGAGAAAACCACAAACAGGAGCTAGAAATCACTGGCCATGGGGAGCTCAGAATATTACAAGACTCTTGTGCCCCCTCCCAAGGTAGTAAAAGCAGGAACAACTGCAAGAGAAAGGAGACTCTCTGGCATTGTTTCCTGCCAGCTGCAGGAAGCTCTTTGTGAGCCATCCGTTAAACTAGGGCTAGAATTTTGATGAGACAACAGCCTCTTAATCCCCATGCTCCTTTAAGTGACCCAAATATACTCCCAGGTTCACTAGGTGAGAACTAGGTGGCCTACATGATTTGACAACATTTGTTCACATCATATGATGTCGAACTTTACAGGAAGTTGCTATGTGGTTTTCCTTTAACATTTGACATCTGGTTGGCCAAGTGGTCCAGCTGGTCATTCCTCCTCAGCAATCAGTGATTTAACTCTGGCTGAGTTTCCTTAGTTACTCATAACTGTAAACCTGGTTTTCCTGTAGGCTTCAGTTGCATTTAATCAATAATTTTGTTACTGTGTCATCAAACCCTATCCTCGTTATGGTGACAATAACTTTTTCTCATTTCTTTATAGTTGTTTGTGTATTTTACTATTGTTTAACTTTTAAAATGTAAAATTGAATATACAAGACCTTTGTGACATCAGTTTCTTAATAGCTCTTTTCTCTGACACAAGACCTAATTGATCAGTTCTTATATTTTGTAGCCTACTTCTGGTCTCCTATATCAGAACTCTGATTATACCAAGGTCATAGGCAATCATTTGTGATTTCTTCTACTAGTGTTAGAACTTTACATTTTACACTTAGTCTTGACTTCTACTAAAACTAACCTTTTATAAAGAAAAGAAAGTATATGTTAAAGTTCAGTTTTGTTTACTTGTTTATATACAGTTATTCAATTACCCAAACATTTTATTGAACTTATTATGTCATTCCATTAAGCTGCCTTTGTCAGACATTGGTGTATGACTTTAGAATCTATTCAGAACTACTTGTTTATGCATCCCATGGTTTTGTTTCTACATTTTAGGTCACTGTAACTTTTGGTAAGTTTTAGAATCTGCTAGTGTGAGCATACTCAACTTACTGTGAAAGATAGGCAGCAGGCAAGGTAGCCCCAGACTTTCATAGAGGTATTGAACTTCAAAATAAACCTTCAGTTCCATGGCCACCCAATGTCAAGGTATACTGATAAATATATATAGGCTATACTTAACATAGATGAACAAAGTTTGGTTAATAGCCAGACAGTTTCTAGAATAGATATTGACAAATATTTTAGTTTTAGTCATAGTCTGGATAGGATAAGTTCATTCTATTTTAATCAAATCTTTCTGATCTGAGTATTAAATCTCATTTTATTATTCATTATAAAACATTATTAGTCAAAAGTAATATACTCACTCCTAAGTGCTGTGATGATGTTTTCTCCAACTGCCTCTACTTTCTTTTTTTCCAAAAGCTTCTGTTACACATAGCCTCTCCCAGGTCCACCTAACATGGGCAATTTTCTGAACCACTATTAAGTGTCATATCTCCCTTTTCTTTGTCTCTATACTGTTTTATATTAAGATGTTACAGAGTATTTTGTCTAATGTTTATATTATCTATAGACTTCTACTAATGGCCATAACTAGTAAGTATGTTGAATTCATGTCTATAGTTCTAACTACTCCTAATATAAGAACTCAGTAAGCTTGTTTTATTGTTGATAGTTCAGCCAAATGGCCTTAGCATTCTTAAAGAATTTAAGTTATCATCACCAGGTCAAAGCTCAAATGAGAGGCCATCAAAATCCATGTGGCATTTTGTCCTGATGACATGCTTCTATAAGGACCAAAGGATGCTTTCTAAATCATAACTCCTAAATCTGCCAGATGTAAGGAGGGTGGCTAGAAGACACAAGGGCAGGGAACTGATTTCCAAAGCCTAGACTTGCAAGCGATATTCACAACCATGAACTTAAAAGATTACACACCTCTCATTGCCAGGAGAAGTCAATCAGTTTGCATCTACATTTCTACATATGTTCCTTGTCCAAAGTCTGTTAGGGTTTTTAAAGGCAGCATAGAAGGGAGAATGAAAAAACAAAGTATGTAAGGGAACATCCCAGACCCGAGGTGATTTAAAGTATGACTCGATCTTTACAAGATATTTGTCAGAGGAATAACAAAGACAGAAGCAATTTTCAAGCTCAAATCCTATTAGATAAATGAACATTGCAATTGCATTAATTAACATAGACTACAATATTTTTATAGGCCTGCTGGACATTCTCATCAATGTTAGATCTAATTTCTTATTGTACATAGTCTCTGTGTTCCTATGTTCCACTATATAGTGTGATTTCTACTTTTATTCCCAGAGAATGATGTGATTTAAAAGTGATTCATAAACACTTAGCATGAGAATAACTTTTATTGAAAAATATTACACTTAACATGGAATTTCTAATAAAAGTTTATATAGGGACACAAGATATGTTGATATTTTTTGTCCTGATCTTCCTCAAAATATCGTATCACTTGAAATGTGACTACTCAGCTTTCAAACCCAGAAATCTAAAGTTCCTTTTCTTTTTATGCTGCCTGAATTTAAACTCGAGGTTCAATTATCTACACATCTTAGAGTTTACATATCTTCTCAACCCCCACCACTGTTGCTGAATTCACCATTGCTGATCATCAAGGGTACATGCTGTCTCCACTCCCTGCTCTGTTTTCCCTAATAGATTGGCACTGAACCTACATTGACTCACTGTCTTTACTTTCTCCAGGGACTGACCATTGCCTTGTAAGAAAAAAATTATAATTTCCTTATAAGAAAATGATTTATTTTTTTATGCAGGTACCTGTCAGATGTCTCACTTGAGAAAGGCCCTTGCCACCAACTGAATGATCTGAACTGTGTTCTCCAGAATCTATATAGTGGAAATAGAGAGCTGAAATTCCACAAGTCATTCCCTGACCTCCAATAACACCCTATTGCAATACATCCACAATTAATAAATAAAAAACTATTCAGTTTTGATTTTAAAATTGTATCCACAGCTATATCCTTAGAATAATAGCAAGTTTTATGTTTATGTGCAATTTTCTTGTGATAAAAGAATCGTTACTTTTCAGATCCATTCCTATAATGCACTTTCTGTCCAGCGTATAAAGTATGAATATGTTTCTTAATTTTCAACCTACTCTATAACCCAGTAACTCAACATGCTTCCCCTCCATTGTTATTGGTTCCAGGATTAATTTGCCTCTCTATTGATTAAACATACCTCTTCCATTGTAGAAGAATTCACAAAATAAAACCACTTCCTGAGCACTATATGTATTCAGCATTGATACTCTTGGTTTGTTTTAGTCCTTGCTGTGCCCCTACAGACGCATTGGTATCTCATTGGAGCCACTCCTGTACCTTCCTACATACTTTGGGTTAAGCTTTTTATGAAATGTCTTCAAAGGTCCCCTAACTCCAGCATCTACAGTGCTCTGTAATATCCTTCCTTTAAGTGTGAAATGAATGCATCCACTTGTTTTTAGTGATGACGACAATACAGGCAAAGTATTCCATACCCACCCTTAGTGAGGAAAGACTTCAGTTGCATTGTGCTAACCTTCATGTGCTCTACTCTGCCATCCCTATAAAGCAAGCAGCCATATTGCAAATTGCTCGATAGATAGGTGCAGAAGAACTAAAAGCAGGCACCTGGGCAGCAACTGATCTGGCACTAATTCCATCCATCTGACAACCTGGCAGGAGATGCATTCTGTCTGTCGGCCAGTGCCCATGAGTCACCAGAAGGTCCTTCCTGTATTTCTGCCCCAGACACCTGACTGCAGTTTGTGAAAGGCTGGAGTTTTGAGCATATGGCAGAGAATTCCCAGAGTCTTCACCTATAGAATATCATGAGAATAAATTGTTCTAATTCTAGTATGTTTATCATCCATCAACAAATCATATACAGATTTATTGTTAAATGTTTGTTAAGAAGAATATGGATTCACAGGAAGAATATGGGATTTGAGTTCCACCCTATTGCTGTCAGTGTGTTTGGACAAGCCATTTAGACAGTTTTCTTACTTGTTAATCAAGGTATCCATTTTAATCCTTATTATGGACATTATGTCTCACAGATGACAGATACTCAGTGTTATTTTTACAGGACCTATAAAGAATGTAGACTTGTCTGTTTGTGGATCAACTATCATCTATTATATCTCAAGGTTGGTATGTTATTCAATGATATGTTTTCAAGTTAATTAACGAAACAATGATTCCTATTTATAAAATCAAACACATAAATGTGCTGAGTGCTTTAAATAGCAGTTATGGAGTAGGCATTGAAGAGTTAGAACCTGGCATCTATTTCATTATATATGACTTAAATGAGAATTTTATTATTATTTTGCAATGTAGCAATTAATTTCCTCTTATTTTTAAGCAATCATGCTTTTTGTGTTAGCTTCAATGTCAAAGTATGTTCATTATTAATCCCTTCATGTAATTCCAAGAAGTGGAAACAAAACCCTAGCAATGTGTTCCTGCTTGTAAAGGCAAACCAAGCAAGAATCATTTATCACTGCAGAAATGGAGTCCCATTGCTCTTTCAATCTCTACTCCCCGAGAGTTAGTTCATCTCTTCTTCAAATAAAGCAAGTAATACTTGGGAGCACGCTAATCTACAATTCCCCAAGAACACAACTTTCTATTGTTTACTAACTAAAAGCAGATTTTCACATAAGAGCTTTGAAATTTTTTTATCCAGCTTATTGTCTCCTTTCCAGGCCACATCTCTTCATGTTTCTGAAGAACCACAAATTCCCATTCACAGCTTGCATTTATGGCTATGTTACAAACCTCCAAGTGGATCTGCTTTGTCATAATCACCCCTCTTTTCTATATCTTTGTAAGGCAGTCTGCTTAGTACATTCATTTGTATTTTGCTATAGGTTTAAACTACTGTTTATTAACCAAGAAATGACCAGGTACTTATTCTGGAGGAAGACATATGCCTTGTATACTGCACACTCCATAGCCACACAACCACATTGCATTTAATAAAAGACAGCTCTTAATGTAAATCACGACCATTCTATCATTTTACTCAATTCTATCATCCACTACACTTGAAGAGTTTCCCTGTTTTAATTCCTTCAATCTCTTCTTTCTAATTCCTGCATGAAAATATTTCATTTAGAATTCCATACTACAACTCCAAAGAATCTACTCATTCCAAGTACTAGAGGTCTTGACACTGTTGCTAATCTAGGTGTGAGATGTCAGTCCTGTGTGATGCACCACAGACAATAACGTATGCTTCATGTCAGCCACCCCTTCCTTCTGCAGTTTTCCTTTGACGTTATGGAGGCCATCTTCTCCTGGTATGTTACCCTCATCCCTCAATGCCCCCTTTTATTTATTTGGAGAGACAGTGTGCCTTTTATACAATTTTGGCTCCGAGCATTATTCAATACATGATCTTTGACAAATTACTTAATCTTTCAATGACTGATTTTTCTTGCATACAAAATAAATACATTAGTATATTCCATATAGCATCATGGAAAAACTGAATTAACTTGAGGATTGATAGTTTAGAGAATAATTGAATAGCTTCAAGAATATTTGCTCAGCAATATCTGTTGAATGGATAAATATTTATCAACATTATATACTATGTTATAATTATAACTAAACTTGTCTGGATTAATAAAGTATAGATCTTGTCCTACCAAAATACAAATGCAAAAATTTAACTTAGACTTTAAAGTTTTCTATATCATCTCTACATAAATGTGTCAATAGCTATCTCTAGGAGCGAAATAAAAATGACCTGAACAAGAACCACAAGGCCCTGCTCAGTCACACTTTACTGTATTTTACCAAGCTCAGCTCATTCCTCTCTACTGGCTGACATGCCCTCTTCGGGTGTCACTTCCTGTGGCTTTTGACCTTTGTTAACACTTACCCTCTACCCTCCTTTATACTCATATTTCACACCTCAAGCAGATTTTACTTTCTCAGTATTATTTTCCTAGCCATGTCTTACTTAAATTATAGATATTTTGTGGGTCAGTCCTGATTATTTACCATATCTGTTGCATTTTATATATTTTATGGTGTGGGGATTAAGGGTTATATTTGTGACCACTAGCAGCAGAACATGATTTTTTGTATCAGGAATGAGATCACGCCTACTCTGACTCCCATAATGATTCAATTTCTAGCACACTGTGTTTCATAACAAATAGCTTTATTAAAAGACTGGATGAGCCTTCCAGTGTTGGCATGCAGATGTACAGCATGGTTCTCTAGCATGAGGCAGATAAGTCTTTGCGAAAACCACACAATGTGGTTGAAAAAAACTGTAATAAATCCCATAAAATATATCTTGTAGTATCTTGATATATATCCTTGATGCTTATAAGATAGATATATCGAATATTCTAAAAATAAAAATTTTCAACACATAAATTATGATCGAAATCATGGAACTAGTCAATATTTATCTGATGGTATGCAGTGTGTATAGTATAAAAACAGGTGGGAAAGCTATATCTAAAAGACATCATTTTATCAATAAGCCAAGATTACAGAATGAGTAAAATGAGGATGATCCTGAAAAGAGGCTAAGGAAGTAGGAGTGGCCAGAGACTCCCAGAATACATAGAAAATAATATTTCAAGAAGGAGGCTACAGCAAAAGTGTCCCTTGTTGACAAATGGATGACAAAAAAACGGAAACTTGCAGGTGAGAAAAAATAAGAATTAGCACTAAGTAAATATGAGTATTAAGCACAGATATCGGGAGATGTTGTAATTTCCTTTTTGTATTTATGCAAATTTAATGATAATAATAACTATTAATTTATATACATGATGACTGAGATCCTGATACAGACACCATGATATGTAAATTCATCCAGATATGTAAATGTATCCAGAGGTTAGAGTTTGCTAAGGCTTGGGTACTGTGATCGCTCAAAGAGCTCAGTATAGGGGCCTTCCTTCCTAGCTTCTGGGGACATTTGGAGAAGTTCTAAAAACTTTAAGAGGTGAGACTTAGATTAGGAAGTAGGTCACAGGAAAGCCTGTCTCCCCAACCTCTTTCTGGTCCATCATGAGGGGAAAAGTTTCTGTGTTCCTTCTGCCTCTCTGTTTCACTTTGGGCTCCAAATCAATGGACCCAGATAAGTCCCCCGGAACATGAGCTGAAAAATCTTTCCTCTATCTAAATTGCTCTGTTAACTCTTTTGATCGTGACTGTTACACAGTAATATACGCAGGGTTTTAGTACATATGTATAACAGAAAGTTACATCGCTGGTAAAGGTGAAGCCAAACCATAGAATATGGGCTGGGTAAAAATGCTGGCAGAGAAAATAGAATGATGACATATTAAAAGAATACAGGTAATTCAGCAAGGAGTTGTAGATATGGCAAGAACCATGGAAAACACATGTAAACAAAACTAAAAGGAAAACATTATGGATGAAAATGCATAACAGAATTTTAATATTTCAGAAAAGAAAGAGCTTCAGGTTGTGACCAGTAGCTGAATAAGTACATGGGCTTGATTGAGATAGAGTGACTGGCCTCATGCCACATCCCAAAGTTTGCCTCAGCCTTAATGTGACATCTACATGTTTATTTCAAATCAACTTTAAAACTCAGAAAGGACTTGCTTTGTTCATTTCAAAGATTTATGATAACTTTCATACTTAACATATTTGTCAACCTTGACTTTGCCTGGAAACTATAAAGTTCTCTAAGCTTTCATTGATGTGTATTTCTCTACAATCTAAATTGCTGTTTAGATCCAGCTACAAACCAAGAACCTAAAGCTCACCAGCTTCTTCGACCTAGCAAAGGCAACAATCATTGCCACTGCGCAGTAAAACCAATTCCTTCCTTCTCCTGAACTGCAAGATCTTTAAGACATGCTGCAGAATGTAAAGACAGACAAGAGTTTTTATCAAATGTTGCCCAAATGAAACTTCCTGTTCCTGGATTACCATCTTCCCAGTCTCACATACCAGATCCGTTTCTGCCACTTAGTCCACTATGTTTTTCTATGGTAGTTTTGTACTACAAGATCACAATGGATGACTAAGTCTTTGTGTGTGTGTGCATGTGTGCATGCGTGTGTGTGCGCATGTGTGTGTGCGTGCGTGTGTGCATGTGTGTGTGCATGTGTGTGTGCATGTGTGTGCGCATGTGTGTGCGCATGTGTGTGCGCATGTGTGTATGTGTGCGTGTGTGGGTGTGTGCATGTGTGTGGGTGTGTGCATGTGTGTGTGTGTGCATGTGTGCATGTGTGTGTGTGTGTGCATGTGTGCATGTGTGTGTGTGTGTGTGTATTATACAAACTCCAACTTTGGCAGATTAATGTACTTATTTTCTTCTTGCAGCTGCTAAGTTTGGTGGCCTGCTCTCCAACTCCTTCAGTTCCACAGTTAACCAGCATACGGATACTTTTCAATTCCCCAGCTTCCTCAGGCTCCTTGCTGCATTACCATAGTTAGGCAGGGAGATGTCAAAGAGCACAGAATGGATCAGGAGAAATGTTTTCAACACTCACGACTTAAAGTGTTATATGTTACATTCATTGACCAAAAGACCAGACAAGACGATGTCTAATATCTAATGAGAAATTTTACCTGATATTGTGCTCATGATGAAAGAGAAAGCAGGCTTGGTGAGAACATAGGAACTAATATCAATGTTTTGCCTCTTGGTGTTTTTTAGCACCATTGGCCATTAGGAAAATACTAAATTTACTTCTATACAACTTTGTGTTAGAATATTCAACTTCTCCTCCTCACATCAATATTAATATTATTATTGATATGCTTAATAACTGCTACTATAGAATGCACAACTATGGTTTTTGTGATTTTGTAACATGCATTTGGTTGTATGAGTTCTAAGTATCTATGGGTATGCTATGTTAATATATGTATTTTATATTCTTTTCATAATTAGTATTAAGTCATATAGGCTTTTACATTAGTGTAACTTAATAATCCAGTTGAATATGTGGTGTCAATTATTTATTTACTTCCTTATATTTTGTGGTACTTCTAATGAAACCCAGGGCCTTTTGGATGGTAGGCAAATGCTGTATTATTGCTGAATATCCTCAGCCACTTTCTGCTTCCTTTATTCTTTTTTTCCTGTGATAGCTAACATTAAGTGTTTGCCCACAGTTGATGGTTTGTTTGATTTCCCTCTTTACATGTCAGTTAATCTCCTTAATATTTTTAAAATTATTCTAAAGTGTCATTATTCTTACTCCAAAATACTTTAATAATTCTGCCAATTCATGCCGTTGCAATCTAATCTCTCCCATAATCTCCTGTTTATTAAAAATAAGTGAACCCTTTCATTTTCATGCAATTCTGAGCAGTTATCTTTTTTGGCAGCAGTTTCCTTTGAGATAATGATCTTCATCTGGCTTTGGCTTGCCTTGCTAATTAAAGCTTATTGGTTCTAGATAGTTGTGTATGTTGACTCTCGCTAGAACCAAAACATCACTCTTCAGCCTGCTTCTGATCCCCACAATCATACATGTTGATTTTTATTTTAACCTCCTCTTTTTTTTCTCCTCGGAGTTCAATTTAAAACTTCTATCAGTTATTTGACAAAGGATTTTGCAGATCTTCTCAATGCAGTCTGCATTCCAGCTTCCCTAAGAAAATGAATAATATGAAGAACAGCAAGTGATAGTATTTGGGACTGTTTGAGTTTTGGTATCTGTCAAACTGACTTTATTTGGCAAAGAACTATTCTGCAAAGTTACAGTGCATTTTCCCATCATGGACTGACTTTATTTAATCTGCCACTCACTCCGTGAATATAGCTGTTTTGGTGAGAAGAGAGTACGGCTATTTTAATGATGGCCCACATCCTCTATCTATAAAGTTGTCTTTATATTTGCGAGTGTTCCGCCACAACTGCAGAAGATGGTTCTTAAGAGACACATTCTTAAAGATGAAAAATTCTGAAGTTTGTATTTTCTAACTTGAGCTAAAAACATAGCATCAACAGTTCTTGTACAATGCTGAACTCAGCATGAAAGCTTAAACAAAAAATGTTATTCGAAGAGGCAATGTGCCGTTATTGAAAATTTATATCTATAAGAAGAAGCCTATCAATATTGATGGCATGCCACTAATAGAAAAATTTATGAAAAAAATTTAAAAGTTATAAACACCAATTATTTGACTCACATCTGAGAGAATACCCAGGGACACTCGCACAAAGTTAAGCACATTTTGTATGTGGTTTCTTAGGTAAAATCTCTTGTTATCATTACCTTAGGATTTGGTTACTGGGTTAACCCAATAGCAATCATCTAATTTGCTTACAAATGTGCCCTTTAAAAAGATTTAGCTGAATGGGTCTTCAGTACTACCTGTAATATTGACAGGGAAGTCCTGAGTCTCTTTCTAGGCTGCTTACATATAATGGTAGGAAAATTAACATAGTCTGTTTTCTAGAAGGTGTTGGCCTCTCTCCCTGCAGACATCTGCTATAGCTATTGTACTTCTGTCTAACTCAGTGACAGGTTCCAAACAGAAGCACTCAGTAGGTTACCAAAAAAACTGTCTCACTGTCTATGACATCCATGGAGAACTACCGAGCTTCACTCATGCTGCAGGCAAAATTCAGTCAGAGTCATGGAAGAAGCATTGTCTCACCTCTCCATAGAGTAAAGTTCAAGTCACTATGAATGAAGAAATTGCAGAATGCAAGAGATCATGGTAGCTATTTTGGAAAGATATTGCCACCTATATTATTCAAATAATATCCTTTGTAGACTTGATTTCATACTGTAGAAGATTCAAGAGAAATTGAAATTTAGAGGAAAAAATCCTTCATGGATACTTATTTGGCAGGTTTTCTCTTTTTTATTGTATTCCTGAGAAAGTAAATATTTCTTAAACAATACAATCTTCTTTATAAAACTTTAATAAAAACTATAAGCAACAACCAAAGAGTACACATGGAGAGACCCATGGCTCCAGCCGCATATGTAGCAGAGAATGGTATTGTCTGGCATCAGGAGGAGGAGAGGCCCTTGGTCCTGTAAAGGCTTGATTCCCCGGTATAGGAGAATGCCCCAGTATAGGGATCAGGAGGTGAGAGTGGGTGGGTGGGAGGAGGAGCACCCTCATAGAAGCAGGGGGAGGGGGGATGGGATAGAAGAGTTCTGGAGGGGAAACTGGGAAAGCAGATAACATTCGAAATGTAAATACTTAAAATAGCCAATAAAAAATAAATTATAAAAAAATAAAAACAAAGAGTTTTCCAAGCAAATTTCTCAGTCATTCACTTAAGTAAATCATTACTAGAAAGATAACAGACATGAATAATAACATTGAGGAAAATACCCCACTCTCAGCACCCCTGGTTCCCTGTAGTTTTTTATCTAGGGTTGAGATCCCATGAGATTTTCTGCTTCCATGAGTTATAGAAATATTTCATCCTTATTTGGGGTATCTGCTCCACATTTAACCATTTAGTTCCAGGATAAAAGATACACACAGCCTTTATATTTATAATATGCCTTAATGGGCACAAGAGCTGGACAGATGTCTATCCTTTATGGATTATGTCTGTTTCCCAGTCAGTAATCCCATTATATAATTTGCTGTGTTTCATCTGGGCTGCTTGTAACTTCAGTTAGAAAATCCACATGTCTATATTTGAATATTCTTACCCCATCGCAGCTTCTCCTCTGTTCACCTTCTTCTCCCTAACCTCCAGGTTCGCCTCCGAGCTTGGAAACCCTAACCCCACACCTATGTCTCTTATGCTCAGATATTGGCTGCAGCCATCTTTATGCACTAATCAGCGATAAGTTAGAGCCAAGGTCAAATAGCATCACCTGGGTCTAAGTGAGGTATTTAGCATAGCAAAGGACCAAAGTTCAACATCCATGTCTATTGGTGTTGTACTTGTTCATATCTTGGGAAAACAGCCTTAAGAACCCTAAAACAATTTTTTTAACATTTCATATCTGTTTTATGGACTCTGTATTGCTACAAAAGTTTGAAAGTATTAATATCAATTAAACATATTCTTTTTAATTTTGTGTGTGTTTGTTTTCTTCTTTTTTTATGTAGGTGTTGGATTTATTAGAATTGCTTATATGCTGTGGTCTGCCTAGTTCAACTATGACTGCCTTCCAATGGAAAGTCCAAGAATCTAATAGATTTTCAGTTCACAAGGCTTGATGTGTCAGCTTGTCTACATTTATTGGAATCTAGAAATAGGCTTTAATGCATATGAAGAAATGAACCTGACTGAGGAAATGAGAGCAAGTAGTCAAAACACAAAGACTTCCTTCTTCCACATGCTTTTATATAGGCTGCCACTAGATGATGTGGCCCAGATTTAGGTTGTATCAATGGATTATCAAACAATACACATTTAGGGAGGTCTTCCACCTCAAATAATCCAGTGAATAAAAATCCCTCACAGGTGTGTCAGTTGTTTGGTTTTTAGTTAATTCCAGATGTAAGCAAATTGACAACCAAGAATAGCTATCACAGAGACAGTACGCCCTCTGCACTGAATTTCATTTCTAAGTAGACCTGGATAAAGTCAAAGCTGCTGCAATTTACATTTTATGAAATGATTAAGGCTGGAGATTGTCCAGTTCTGACTCTTAAAATTGTGCAACATCACTATAGCTATCTATAAGTATTGGATATCTAAAAGTAACAAATTATAGGAAAAAACATCAGACACCAGACCTGTGTGAGTCTGGTGTCTGATGTGCATTAAAGCCTATTTCTAGATTCCAATAAATGTAGACAAGCTGACACATCCAGCCTCACTAATGGGAGTGACATTTCTATCATCATCACAAAAATGCCTGATGTAAATAACTTGAAGGAAAAATTATTTAGCCTTCCAGTTTCAGAGATTTTAGTCTATGGCTCATTAATTCCTTGATTTGGGGGCCTGTGGTGAAAGAAATCATGTATGGGAAGGGAAGGACAGAAAAAAATAACTTCTGTTATTGTGATGGTGAGTACTGATTGTCAATGTGTCCAGGACCTAGAACAGCCTCTGAGGATGGCTGTAAGTCTCCATCAGGTCAATCCAGCCAGGAAAGCCATCCTTAACATAGGCAGCACTGTTCCATGTACTTGGTTATCACACTGCAGAACAATGGAGAGCATACCTGAAACAAGCGTGGTCCCCCTCTTCTTCTTGATTGTAGGGGACCATGTGACCAGCTCTCTCCATTATGTTCCTGTCATGGTGTGTTGTGACCTGCAATGGTGCAACAAAATCACAATTTCCTTATGTTATTTTTGTCAGGGAATTTTATCATAACAACAACAAAAAACATACAACATGTGGGGCAGTCTTAAAATGATCTAGCATTCATCAGGGCAACAGCAACAACTGTTTGGAACCAACTTATATAGTGATTCTATTTTCTCACAATTTCTTAAATTTATGTTAGACATAAAACTCAGAAACAATGGTATAATTTTAATTTATTTTCATAAAATATAAAATACAGAGAACTATTAAAGTATGTTATCTGAAATACATATACTTTGTATTATGGATATACCGTGGAGTTGCAAATATTCAATACAGTAGATAACCTGTTGAATTGTGTCACTCCATAGTGTTCTAATGGTTCATATAACTAGGGAAATTCACATTCTCCATTTAACCCTCAGAGTATTTGTCTTAACTAAGAACATGAACACTGGATGTTAAGATTAGCAAGGCTGTGGTGACAGCTCACTCAACTCAGACAATCTCAGTTCTTTGGATTACAGCCAAACCCCAAAGAGGAAGCAGCCAAAACAGACAAACATAAATCTGTTGGTCTGACTCTCAGGAATTCAGTGAGAACTGATTCATTGTTATTATAGGCGGCGTTCCATCAAACTACATCAGCGCTGTCCAAGAGCAACAGTGAATGTACATCTTCACAGAATCAGGAAGGTAGAAGGAAAGAGCGTTGATGGATATTTGCATGTGCTTGTGACCCAGATGCTTGTGTGACAGATGTCAATTAGTCAATTTGCAGCACCTACATGAATCCTTACTTTTGCTGGTGAAGGTAGTGAGCCTCATTTAGTCAGTTATATATCGACAATACATGATTCTAAAGATAGCTCAGGACTGATGTCCTCTTTAGTTACTATTGCCAACTTGTCATAAAGTAAAGTACCTTTGGAAAAAAAGTAAATCCCAGTTGAGGAGGTGTTCAGATCAGACTGGCCTGGGGCATTTCTGTGAGACTATTTTGATCGGTCTGGGAAAGCTCAGTCTACTCTGAGAGGGACCATCCCCAGGCAAATAGTCCTGGACTGTATTGAAAAAAAAAAAAAAAGCTCCCTGAGTACAAGTCAAAGAGAAAGGCAGTTAGTCCTCTTCCAAGGTTTCTGCTCCAGGTTCCTGCCATGGGTTCCTGTCAGGATTTCCCTCAACAGTGGATGAGTAACTGAAATAAATCCTTGCACACCAAGTAGCTGTTATCCATGGAATTTTATCAAAGCAGCAAAACAACTTAGAAAACCTCCCAGCATTACAGTTATAATTATGTTGTTTTTTTCTCCTCAGAAGACAAGAAGTAGATGCTATGATGGGTCTATAGCTACAGGATGATGCCTGAAACCTTTATACCTAGAGAGTTCCAAACACTAAAAGACTCAACACTTGGGACAAAACAAAAGTTCAAAATTATTTATGTTTAAAATTGAAAATAGAACTGTACAACACAAATCAACTACCAGAGGAATAACAATGGTTAAGTTTCCTCAAAAATAGAGAGAGATTGAATTCAGAGAGGTGGAGAGGAGGAGGAGGAAGAAGAGAAGGAGGAGAAAGAGAGAGAGAGAGAGAGAGAGGGAGAGAGAGAGAGAGAGAGAGAGAGAGAGAGAGAGAGAGAACTACAATACTAGAATAAAATTTTGTTTCTATGAGACATAAGCAGTTGAGGTGTCATCCCACCTTCACCCCAGGCCTGCCATCCCCAGGCCTGCCATCCCCAGGCCTGCCATCCCCAGGCCTGTACCTCCTGCCCATTTGCAGCTGTTGCTGAAGTCTGTCTTTCAGTCTCATCCTGCCACTGATTTCTTGTTCTCAGCACTGTTCACTAGGTTAAAAGTGCTGAAGATGGCCATTATCTATTTTAGGCCCCAAATAGCTAATAGTGGGCATTTCGAGTGCTCTTTAAAGTTACTATTTTTATACAAGAGTAAAATTATATCACATATCCACAGCAACAAAATAAAACAGTAAAAAAATTAATTAATTAAAAGTGAGCTTGGTGATGCCTCTGTTTTGAGGAAGTTGTACAGGCACTGAGATATTTCCCTCATTATGGTGACACGTATTGACTATAAGGACAACTCTGGTTTTATTTCCAGAAATAAAAGCACTATTAGCCAACTAATATGAGTCACAGTTCTACCGTCACTGCACATAACATTGTTGCAAATTAAGTCATTTTATATTCTTTCATTTATCCCATTTCTTACATCTTTCCCAAATGACACATTTTAGTACATATATTCATGCAAAGACATTTTACAAGGTATGGAGTTTTAACAAAGTGAATAAATAAGTTCTATATGCTCCAAATATAAATGCATAGTACAAATTTGATGTTTAAATTGTCCCCTGCTTAAAGACCTACGCAGATTAGGCATGTCGCAGAGATGACTACCAACACTTCAGCATTTATCCATTGTTTACTAAATGTTAACATCCTCAGCACAAAGGGCATTTATCTTATTTATGGTAGACAAACTCCATTCCGATCTAGGCTTCTGCATTGTCGTAATTCTATGCATATACAGTAAACACGGTCTTTTTCAAACCAAAATACCTGACTTATTCCACTGTTACTAATAATTGGATGTTGGATGAAGATGATTCCTTTTAACTTTTATGACAGTATACAATACGTTCTCAAGGTGAAATGCCATATATATCATTTGGAATTTTCTAGTATTTGTTTTTAAATTTGTTTTTGTCTTAAATATGATGTCACTTATTTATCATATAACTGACAGACTGCAGTAAATCAAATCTGAACTCAAGGAAAAGGAGTCTCAGAAAGCTCTGGCAGCTTCAGAAAGTTACCTAAAGCTGTGTAGTTAGAATATAGTACTGGATCTTTGAATGCATCGTCAATTGTATTAAGGCAAATATCCCTCCTCTGATGTTCTTTTGCCATGATTTAAGTTAGTATGAATCATCACACATCATTTTCTGTTTTTAAGAATTAAAAAAAAATAGTACTTTCACAGTGCTATGAATTAGATTCCAGACAATGCAAACCAATTATATAAGCATTCTATATAATTTCTAACTAGAGTTGATAAAAGACCTATGTTTATTAAATGATCGAGCATCATATATGTAAAATGTATTTTATAATAAGTATATATAACAATATGCTTAGTCAGTTTTTTCTTCTTTGCTATACCTGTGTTAACTGCAAAACAATTTGTACAATGTTTTGGTTTTAAAAAGCCCAATGTCCTTCAAATATATTTGTAACACATAACCATTAAATTTATATTTAAAAACTAACCATTTTATAGGCATCAAATAACTTAACAAAAGTAAATTTCATATTTTAAACTGCTGAAATATGAAAAAACTAAAGGGAACTCCTATTCTCGTGGAGGGATTTGTCAAGCTGTCTTTTGAACCAGAAGGAGCCTGCTATGCATATTTTTTTCTCAATTTGCTACTCTTTAATCACTCAGGTGATGCTTAACATTGCCCCACAGTTCACTGCACGGATATCTCATTAGCCTCATTGAAATGATAAATTATGCCCTGATTGGTTAAGCATTTAATATTTCTTTTGAGCCACACCCTTTGGAATGAGCTTTTCTGTTTTTCTTTTGACAGACCACACTCTTAATAGGTGACATGTTCCAATATATGTCTCATAGCACTTAGATTTTCCTCTTCTCTGGTACCTGAAAATAAGATAAACAAATTAATCGCCATTGCAAGGGTGAGATTCACCATTTGTAATTAAAATGAAACACAACATAGGAAAGGCCTGTGTACCAAGCAGAGATGAATGATGCACAGGTTAGTTTGGTCATTGACCAGTGTAGACTATCAGGAAAACACTGGACAGTAGTATGCATGAGCTGGGAATGTAAGAAGTCAGCATCCAAGCTTTGAAATAGAACATTAATTAGAATTCGTTGCTGGTATTGAAAATATGAGAGGATACAAAGACCCATGCCCTCTCTGATCTCGGAGTATTTGTAATACTTTTTGTTCATAGGGGGCCGGAGTTCTTCAGAACCAAAATATCTTCCTCTCAAAATGTCTTTGACCATGGATTTCATTCAATCAGTTAAGAATATATATCATGAATCATGAATAAACAACATAGAAGTCATAGGGGTAAGTTGTGGAATGGGTTTTTATAAAGGAAAAGGGGCTCTAAGGATAACATCAAAATCATCAAAGATAAGACAGTAGGAGGCAATAGCTTAAAGAAAAGAAGTATGTTCCATCTATTTTCCATGGCATACAAAGCCACTTATATCCATACAGAGGCATATTGTTTATATGTTTGAGTCATCTACTAGATCATCAATGATCTATAATAAACCAATAGATTTTGTTTAATCTCTCTTTGTACCACATAGCTTGACTGAATAGAATACAAATTCAGTAAACATTCATTGAAGATGTATTGAGCTATCAAGGTGAGTGTCTAAGTGCGGTCTAAAGGAAAAGTTTCCAGGGTAATTTGATTTTGAGCCAGAATATCAAAGGATGATCTCTGATTCCCTCCTTGTGATTACTCCAGAAAACCATGTGAGTGACTACATACTTTTCAAATTATTTATAAATTACTACAATTTCAATTTTAAAAATCTAGTAGGTTATTTATAAAAATGGTTTATATATATATATATATATATATATATATATATATATATATATATGAGTGTTTTTATTTATTTATTTTAATTCCAAACTACAATGACATATAGTCAAAATGAGTATTCTTTAAAAAGCTGCTGAGAGAATTTCATGGGCCATACTTTTATCTAATTTACTGGAATTTTTTCCATAGCATTTTTAGAAGTAACAATTCCACTTAATTATTGGACTTTTCATTTGACTGTGGAAGAAGACTTTATAGGCACAAGACATGTTCTCTCACTCTGACCCGTTATCCTCTCTTCTCATCCCTGCCTCGAGGGGACTGGCTCCAACCTTCCTAGTGCTGTGACCCTTTAATGCAGTTCCCTGGGTTGTGGTGACCTCCAACCATACAAATATTTTTGTTGTTACTTTATAACTGTAATGTTGTCACCATTCTGAATCATAATGTAAATACTTTTGTCGATAGAGGTTTCTCAAAACAGTCACAACCCTCAGGTTTAGAACAACTGCTCTAGGGTAATTTTTTTTAATGGTTAACTCTACCCTTTTCTTTATACTCCCAGTGAATTTAAACAACAGCCACTTGAAAGAGTAAAGGTTGTCGACTTAAGAAATCCTTTACACAGATTCAAAGCACCGAGTTTAATTAGAAATGTTAACATTTAGAGCCATTTGATTCATTAACCGCACTGATAAGAATATTAAATGAATTAACTTATCTGTTCCTCCTTAAGAACGTATGAGGCAGCCACCACAATGAGTTGTAATAAATGAAAGAAGTTGCTTCTCTTTATTCATGCAGCTTGCCAAGGAGTAAAATAGCTCCTGAGCTACGAGAAACCTCTGGTGGGGGTGGTTTCAGGTTAATTACCACAGAGTCTGGAGTTTCTATTGCTTGACTGACCTTCCCTCAGCATGAGAGAGAACACAGCTCCAAGCTCCTCCTGTTCTATCTTGGTACCATGCTGTCTTGAGCGGAAGGTTCTGTGGGTTCTCACCAGTCCCTCAGTTCACATATTGATCAGTGTCTACATTACACTAGCTAGTTTGCTGTTAGATAATTAACAGGACACAGAGTATGACATTTCAGTATTTTAATCTAGTAAGTCACTTTCAAAAGAGCATTCTGTTAAGTGGGAGTAGGGGTATCTCTGACTCTTTTGCCTGCTCCTAGATCCCTTTTCTTCCTACAGGATTGTCTTATCCAGCCTGGATATGAAGGTTTGTGCCTGGTCTTATTGCCTCTTGTTATGCAGTGTTCAGTTGATATCCCTGGGAGGTCTGCCCTTTTCTGAAGGGAAACAGAGAAGCAGTGGATCTGGGGGACAGGACAGGTTAGGGTACCGAGAGGATGGGAGGGAAGAGATGCTGCAGTTGGAATGTACTGTATGAAAGATGAATAAGTAAAAAGGAAAAAAGAGCATTCTGAAGATGTGAGACTGTATTTTATACTTTAGCTTACAAATATATTTATATGCCCAGTAAGTAGAAGAGAATAGCCACTCTAATAGGAATAAGCATTTATGTAAATGAACAGACTTTGAGTCTTGTTAATTTTGGTATGTGATGTGTTTTATCTGCAAGTTTATATTGCATAGTTTATTTTAAAAATAAAGCAAATGTGGAGAGGAACTTCCTCTGAACACCTTACCTACCTACAAGAGGAACTCAGTTACGTGCCTGCTCCCTGAAAGCTCCATCAGTCAGAGAAAACTGACCCATAGACAAGACTAGAAGATGACAAGGCACCCAAACCTTATTAGAAACTTTATTTCCTATTTATACTTAAAGGACATATTTGCTTATCCCTTCAGTCATCTGGCCATCCTGTCAGAGTATATACCTCCTTCCTTGTAGAAAAATATCTATAGAGTTTGGTCACTGATCTAAATAAATTTCAGTTAGATGCCATGCATACACTAGTAAAAGGTCACACACTTCTAGTGTTACCCCTCCCCTTTGTCTGTTTACTTCATTGCCACAGCTAAAAGACTAGATTGGATACACCTTTCCATCTCTATAATCCTGATTATGAATCAAGTCAAAGTACCCAAATGCCTTCCCAAATCATCCCATCCCAAATTCCCTGATGCTTATTGGCATACACTAAAGATGACAGAAATCCACAACAAAAAAAAAAAATTTTATTGTAAAGCTGTAGTGGTCCCAGGGCAAGTTGGCTCATACAGTCTCTCCTGATATGTCTCTCACATCCTGGAGTCAGTAATTTAGTGATTGTAATGGAGAGTTAAGAAGAAATGGGAAAATACTACCAGGTTATTATTGTATAAGAATTAGATAGTTTTCTAACTTATATAAAAATTAGAACACAAGGGATGGAAATCTATGACATGATAATTTCATTTTACAAAAAAAAAAAAATACTGCAGTGGCTTGATGAGGAAAGTCAAAACTATTCTGTTATTGTACTGTTTCCAAGGTAACTAGATGTATGTTAGAGGACAACAAACTATCCATCTCTCAGTTCTTCATTAGATTACTTTAATTCCAGCTGTTTACATGTATTTTTGTGTCAGTTTTCTACAAGGTAACAATATTATGTATTTATTATGTATTATGTATTTTTGTCATTATAAGAAACAATAGCATTTCTTATAATGACAAAAACAGGGTACAATGGGAAGGGAGAGTGGAGCTATAAAGAGTTATGACATGATTAAAATAATTTTATAAACCTCTCAAAGAACTAATAACATAAATAGATAGTAAACAATAAAACCAAATCTGAATAAAATGTTAAATAAATAGAAATAAAGAGATAAGAAGAAGCATAAAAATACTATGGTGATTTTAAAGTGAAGCTAACAGCTCCCCGAGATGAGATACAAGTCCAACTGATGGAGAACGTAAGGAAGGGATTAAAAATGACTTCTGTAATTTGGAACCGTTCAGAGTAAAGAGGTATCTGCGATATTTACTGTAATAATGAAGACTCCTTAGTGTGGGATTTTCTGAAATGGAGCATAGAGCAGAAATAGAAAGTTATTTTTGGAATGGCTATTAAGAAAATAATTAGACATACAAACGGAGTTAATTATGTGGTAGCCAGATGGATAAAGAACGGCGGCAAGGGAATGAAATGAGCGGTGGAAGGAGAGGTTTGCCAGGTGCTGATGAAGTGATGTGATGGCTTCGGATCCTCCTGAAGTGAGTGTCTACTCCCAAGGCAGAGCTGTGATCATGGGGAATTACACACAGCCACCATGACTTTGAGACTACCCAAAGACGAAAAAGAAGCCACAAATGCTGTGCCCTCATCACCACAAAAGGAACGTCGTCTGTGCTATTAAAGCCAAGTCAGGTGTTAACCTCAAAGAATACTTCCGAAATAACTAATAAAGTAAAACCGGAGTGCCAAATTCAAGTCTGGGACGAACAAGGGCAAAACTTTCATAAGTCTACACGAAGTGACAGCATGAGTGCCAATTACCAGTGAGGAAGGGAGGGACAGAGGCCAGTGTGTGGTCACGCAGAGCCTTTTGGTGTTTGTTTGCTTGTTTGTTTTTTAATTTATTTTTCTCAAATCGTAATTCATTCACACAGGGGTTATAAACACAGAAAGGCAGGATGTGGGGAAGGGAATGACACTGGAATGTGGATCTTCAGGGGGAATACAGATATCTTCAGAACCGGGTATCGGCTGAGTGAAGGTTCAGGGGACAAGTCACTATGACTCTACCTATGACTCGCTTGTCCTTATCTAAGTTGGTATTGTCTGCCAAGGCTACCTATTTACAAGGTCTATGACTACTCAGTCTGGTAAATTTCCACAAAAGCTGCCTGTTTACATTGGCTTATAGACTTCTGTTTCAATGTTTTTCCACTGAGACCCAAGACTTGGTGTTAGTATACATGTATGACAGGCCTATTGCTGATTTTAGGCCTATGGCTGATTTTAGGCCTTCAGTGTGTAAGCAGGGCTGCCCCTGACATCTCCTGCCTTCTCTAAGTATAGAAGGGCTGTGGCAATTCTAAACTTGCGAAGGCGGGGATAGAGGCCTGACTTCCAGTATTTGAAGGAGACCTTGTAATGGCTCCAGTCCCCCTGTCGTTGTCCAGTGAGGTATGAGGGCCATACCCATCCCGATGTCTTTTTCCTGGAGAGGGGATACTTTTGACATCAACCCCTGAGCAGTCAGGCTTGTCCCTCAGGGAACCCAGATAGATATTTTTATCTTTTATTTATATTCCCTTGCAGTGCTTTGCCTCGCAGCCTAAGCAAGAATTCAGATCGCCTGTCAGAGGGGGTTCTGGGTGGCCACTCTACGCAGAGCCTTTTGAAGAGCTCTCATTTTCGTGGTTGCTGTTATTTCCCTGTAAAGGAGGCTGAGAAAATGGAAGGTATGTTGGGTGGAATGTAGGATGACAAAAGAAGTTTTCTGTTAAAATTTAGTGAAAGAGTCTCAAATATAAAATGACCAAACTTAGAGAAAAAAATACTATAATCTAGTAGAAAAGAAAACATAATATTTGAAATAATGTCCTTGAAACATAAATGTAGTAATGTAGTGAGAGAAACCACTGAAATAGAGATGTGCTTGCATTTATTTTAATCTCAGGTATGGGGACACACGGCTGCTTTAGATTGTTCAACAGCTGCTTCCTGCTATAGTAAAAGTGTGGTTTTGCCAGCTGCAGAGAGTTTCTGGGATTGTGTAAAGTTCAGAATTCTGGAGATTCTTCAGAGTGTATTCAAATGCCAGTACCCCAGCATTCCTGTTCTGTGGTGGTGGGTTGTTGGTTACTGTAACCAGGGTTTGACAAACTGTCCTGCACAAAGAGGTAACAGCAAGAAGAAATTGGATATCCTGAAGGTGAAGATCAAACTTGTGCAGAGAAACTCAATGGCCTTAATCACCGGGAAGTAGTCTTACTAGAAAGTCTCCCCCTTTCCCCTCTATCATTTTGTCTCTCCTCTCTAGTGTTAGGTGGTTGGAAGGGTAGAAGAAAACGGGTTGAAAAGGGTGGAAGAAAGAGCCCACAAAATAACAAAAAGAACAGCAACAGAAAACTACAAGAATGAATGAACAGTTTGGCATTAAAAATGAGAAACGAGGCCCCCAACACATAAACAGCAGAGGGCTGCCTGATCTCGCTTCAGTGAGAGCAGATGCACCTAACCCTTGAAAAACTTGAGCCCCCAGCGAGTAGGGAGGCTTGTCTGGGTGAGTTGGGGATAGAGATGGTGATGGGGATATCCTCTTGGGGACAGGAGAGAGGAAGAATGGGATGAGGAACTGTGGAAGGCAGACCAGGAGGGAGATAATGTCTTACATGTAAAAAAAACAAGACTAAATAATAATAATAATTAATAATGGAATATATGACATTCCTCACAGTCACAAAATTTTCTAGTTTACTGCCAATGCTCGGTCTTGACTAAACTTCTTTTTGTTTATGCTTTTATCCATATACTAGGTAGTTATATTATTATATTATATAATATTATTATATTACTGAGTATAGTTCATAATGGAACAAATATATATTATATTATTAATTATAATATACAAATATAATAGATTATATATGAATATATACTAATATATATTTCATGCATACTTACATGCTAATACATGTATACATTATATACTTACTGTCTAATTTAAGGAATCTCCTATGTATGATAACTAATTGTCTTACACAAGCAATAAATTCTTAGTTGTTATCTTCTAGAGGCAGTGAGACCTGGGAGAATGGAGCCAATAAACGAGGCAGAATAAAGTCTTATACCATAGCCAACTTTATTTAGAGCATCAGCCAGTTTATACCCTGAGGACTAAGGCAGGTCACCTGAGTAAAATTCTCCTGAATTCAAGCTGTATACAATCACAAAAACAAGCCACATGTAGCAAAAACATGTTTTCCATAGAGGCATATAAGCAAATATCAGACACTTGTAATGAATAATGTGAAGTAAACTCACTCCTATCTGATACACCTTGAAGGAGCACAGAAGCACATTCCAAGAACAATTTCATGTTTTGCAGAAACTGAGGTCACAAGGCTCTTGCTTTCTTGTCTTGTATTTTCTCATAATAACTCAGAATTTCCACATGATTACATTCTTTAGGTTGGTGTAAACATAGAGAAATTAGTTATTAATAAGAACCTCAGGAAAAAAATAACAGAATTGTAATTGTTGTTTGACACTACTCTTCTTCCATGATCAAGATAATTCAAAAATTATTCTAGTATTATGTTACGAGCCTTTTGGGCCCAGTGGTGTTTATTGCCAAATGGCCAGTCCAGACCTGAAAACAAACTTAGAGGCAGCATCATACAAACTTAACAAGTTATATTTAGGAATATATGTATAGACATATATATGAATACATATACATATACATATACATATATGCATGAAATAACATAACAGTACATGAAAGAGGGGCCATAAATTTGAAGGAGAGGGATAGGGTATATGGGAAGATTTGAAGAAAGGGAAAGAAAAACATGTGGAACTTAAATTATAATCTCAACATTTTTAATGTTCAAAAATTTAAAAACAAAAAAATTAAAGTTTTACCCCACCCCTTTTGCCTTTAAACAATCTGCAGGAAGGTAGCTGATGATTGATAGGTAGCTGATTGATATTGAATGATCATTTAACGAGTTCCTTTCAGTCTAAGACAGGTTTATTTACTAAGTTTCTTACTATTTGTCTATAAGGCTAAGTATAAGTCTTCTAAATAGCGTCTGATAGTTGATAATGCTCCAAGATGACTGCTGGAAGTGATCTCAAAGCTCTGCTCATCTCCTCTGCCTCATAAGCACAGCCTGCAACCTCACTGAAGTTAGGAACCTCAGTTCGTTGTGAGCAGAAGGAGAAAAGAGTAAACTCTGGATGGGAGCTCTGGCCAAGTCAAAGCCCAAGGCCAACAATGCTTTTGATCTTACTCTACATTTGTTCCACGGCTGTGTCTTAGAAGCATAATGATACACAATACTGAAAGAGCTTTAAAAACAAGGGAGTTAGGTTCAGATGACTTCTCAATAGTTAATGCTCTCATATAAAACCTTTGAGGTCAACATATAAACTTTCTTACTAACAACTGTCCTGGCAGAGGACACAGAGTTACTGTGATTTCAGAAAGTGTCAGAGTAGGGGCCATATGCAGAGAAAGGAAAATAAAAGGGAAAGGCCAAAATTCTTTTTGTGCACTTATAATAGACAACTCCTATGATTTATAAAGCCAGTCAAAGTGACAAGAGTCAAAGGCTAGGCCTGCTGCCAGTGGTTCAAAAGCAGCATGAGTCTAAAACTAGAAAATGCAGAGTAACACAACAAATCAAAGCAAGAAGGATGCCACTCCAGGGCTCTGACATCCTGCCCTAGGCAGCCAGGGAAAGGTCAATATCAGATGCCAGTACAAGGAAGCTTGTTAGCTGAAAACCAGACACATTTATAAAAGGCTCTACAGGAAGGCAACAGCAACAACAAAAATGCCGTTGTTGAATATTTTCACCTTTATGTGTTCCAGTCAGTAACACTTATTAGAAAGTACAGTGACTGTTATTGTTACCTACATTTTCTGTTTCTTTCACACTGTGTTTTAGATTCCATAGTTGGGTGTTTCAACAGTCCACATTAATCAAGAATCTAATTACAAATTTAAAAGACTTAATTAAATTTAATTACACTTACAGAATATCCTGTATTCAATCCACTTATATATCCCATTTTATACTGCGATTTAAGTATATCCATGTTATTAAGGAGCCGACATCTGATAGTTAACTACAATAAAAACTGCAGTAATGAATGCCCCATGGTTTAGTCTGCCATTCACGATAGTGAATACACCTTGTAGCTGGTAGTCAAGGTGACAACTTGATTCCTTCCTTTCTGATTTTAACATGCCAACAAATAGCATCCAATAAGAAAGAGAAAGGTACACTGATTCCTTCCAGCACAGTGAATGAGTCTGGTGGAAGAAGTGTATAGGGGTATCCAGATAAGTTTCCAAGGTTACAACTTGTAATTTCTATACAAATCTTATTCTAGACTTGTACTGAAGTAAGGCTCTGAAAGAAGGATGGTATAGATATTGAGATAGTAAATTATGCTGCAAAACTACTTAGATATTTGTATATAGCTATAGACAGACAGATAAATGTATAATTATTTACTCAGACTTTGTGAGTGATTAAATTAAATGCAGATGTGAGTAGTCGGGAGTATCTACTGCAAAACCTTGTATGTAGGGTGTGTTTCAGAGGAAGAACTGAAGCATTACAATTTTTTTTAAATTCAAAGTCCTACAACATTTTATTTACATTATTATGATGAATAAATGAATGATTAAATTTCAGTAGAAAATAATAGATGTGTGATGAAGCTATCTAGGCAATAGATGATAGATAAATAGATAAATGATAGGTAAACAATAGATAGAATAGATGGTAGATAAGGAGACATACAGATTACTATTTAATACATGTATAAATTATTTTTATTTTCCAAGGTCCTATAACAAATGATAACAAACCAGGATGTTTAAACTAACAATTTATTCTTTCATATGTCAAAAGTTACAAATCTAGAGTTTAAGTGGTGGTAGTGTATGGTTTGTGGGACAAATTTAAGAAGACTTTTGGCATTCTCTCTCTCTAGAATTTGCTAAAAATTTATCTTAATTTAATGATATCTACAGACACACAATTTCTTCCAAAGATCAAACTGGTCTTGGAAAGGGGTTCTGAGAGAAGGGATGTCTGGGAGTGGCAAAGGCAAATGTCTCAAAGTCAATCACGGGTCCGAGCTGGCAGCCTATGTTCAGCTTGAGATGGCTCCCTTGACAGCTCTCTGTAGATAGTTCTTGGCTCTGTAATCTGTGCCATCAGTTTTACAGATTGCTCTCTCTTCCTCTGTGTATGTGAGTTCTACTCTGCTCTGGACAGCTTTTTCTTGCCATTCTTAAAGACTCTCTGGTTGAGAAAGCCAGCTTTCTGCTTGAGGCAGGTCTCTCTGCTAGTAAAATTCTAAAAGCTCATAGGATAGTTCAAAGATTTTCTGACCAAAGTCAGAAAAGCTACTATAAAAAAAAATTCTTGGATTTTCCAACCAAGTCAGAACTACTGTTAAAAAAAATTTCTAAAAGTAACTCCCAGCTTTTCTGATAAGAATCAGAAAGACAGAAAAAAATCTAAAAGATCTGTGTTTCACTCTTTAAACAGCTTTCTCTGGATAGCTGTTAGGAAACATTCTAAAAGAGCTGTGTTTGCTCTCTAAGTAGTTCTTGGGATTTCCAACGAAGGTCAGAAATCCTATTAGAAAAAAAAAATCTAAATGAGCTACAAAAATTTCTAAAAGAGCTTTGTTCATTCTCCATGGATTTTTCAACTAAAATCAGAAATCCTGTTAAGAAAAAATTCTGAAAAATCTATGTTCTCTGTCCAAAGATCTCCAGATACTTCAGCTCTCCCTAGCAAATATTCAAAAGATGGATGTGCTGTCACCTTCTGGTTGCTCATCTCATGCCAACCCAACCCATAGCTCAGTTTTTACTTGCATATAAATTCAGTTATTTTTTTTCCAGGTGCTCTCTTGATCATCCATAGAATCAGCATTCCATGACCTTAGCCCCATTGACTCTTAGGAAGAGCTAGCAAGCATAAGTACAGAAAATAAGACAGCTGGGTGTAACCCTGCCCTGCAATTATCTTTCTGAAAAATCCTGGACCTAAATGCACAGTCTCTTGAACTCAAGAAACTGTCTGCAATTGTATCTGCCAGTCTTTGTTTCTTTCTGACAGGGTGGCTCACAGTGTAGCTTCCTCTGTCCCTTTAGATCAGTGAAGCTCCTTATACAATTCATATTGCATCTTTAGATATTTTTGCACAATTGAAAAATTATATATTTTTAAACTCATTTTTTTTTGAGTTCTTTTCAACAGCCTTAGGAGCTGTCCTGGAGGTACCAGGATTTACCATTTTGCTAAAGACATAGACACACCCTGGACTTCTGGACTCGAGCTGTTGCTACTTATCATGGAGTCATTAACATTAACAGTGAGGACATTCTTCAGATGAATGTGAAAATGTCTACATTATTATACAAACAAGCCTTACTGCACATCAGCCAGGGACACCTTAGAGGCTCATGCACTGTTGGCCCTGTCCCAGGGGCAGGAGCCATATCATTCCACCCCAACCAAGGCCATGCCAGGCTAGGAAATTTGTTTGAACTTGAAATTTCCCCACACAGGTCCATGTTTCAGACCACTCCTTCTCAGCTGGATGGTGCTATTCAGAGAAAATTTTGGAATCTTCATCACTGACTGAAATAGGTCCCTCGGCAGGGCTTTGAAGGTTCCAGCTAAGCCTCAAGGTCCGTTCACTCTCTGCTTCGTGCTCTATAATGTGAACAGCCATCATCACATTTTTCCAACACCATGAAGACCTAGATTCCTGTGCCATGCTAATCTTTACAATAGGTGTGTGTGTGTGTATGTGTGTGTGTGTGTACGTTACACAAGCTATGTTCATCTCGGAACAGGGAACCACAACTGAAAAGATGTCTCCACCACATTGCCCTGTAGGTAAGTCTGTGGGACATTTTTTGATTAACATTAATTTGGAACCCCCAGTCCCCTGCTGGCAGTGATTACCCTGGGCAGGTTTTTCCTGTGATGTGTAAAAAAGTAGGCTGAGAGAGTCATGGAGAGCAAGCCAGTAAACAGTATTCCTCCATGTTCTGTTCTACTCTTTCCTCCATGTTTCTGGCCCTGAGTTCCTGCCCTGAAAGATTACAAGCTGTAAGCTCAAATAAGCCCTTGCCTTCCCATGGTGCTTTTGCTCATGATGTTTATCACAGCAAGAGATAGCAAACCTAGACAGACTGCAACATTAAGAAACCATGAAACAAAATAAACACATCTTCTCATAAGGTGTTTCTCTCTGGTACTTTGTCCTAGAAACTTATTACTAACATACCAAGTAATATTTTATTGCCAGATATGGAAGTTGTTAATTCAATATATCTTTTGGTATACACAAATCAGCCAAAAGTGGAAGCACATTTTATGTACTCTGGTTGGTTTTCAATTCATTCCAATCCATCAGGCATCTTCATAAAAGTTCCAGTATAAGAATGAATACCCATCAGGACTTGTTTAATGAGAAAACATTTAAGTCCACATGGATTTAATTCATCATGCAGACCCTATAAAGTTCAGTATTTAGAAAAGGATTGCTTACCCTGTCTTAAAATGTCAAATCGCCTCTAAAAATATGGAAGTTTTAATTTTGATAACCTTGAGGAAAATCGCCTATCTAGATTAATCTGTGAACAGCTCACCAGTTCTCATTTAGTTTTTACAACATAATCTAAAATGTGCTTATATCTTGAAAGTTCCTGAATGAGAGATAATTGAGTAAGTTATTAGTGCTAGAACATAACTGTGGGAATAATCAACAAACCTCTTCTATTTCTCACAAGAAAGTCAATTTGAAGAAAGTCCCATCATTTTCTAGCTATGAATTCTAAGTTTTGGAAGCTTACTTCAAACATCAAATCCAACTAAGTCTCAATATTCAGAAAAGTCTTAATGGGTAGAAGGTTGTAAAACTCTAGCTAAAAATACATTAGGGAAATTATAGTAAATACATTTTTTTTGTCTAGTCAGAAACATGATGGTACATGCTACTAATTATCACTCTGAAGAAGAGATTGATAATGATATCTGCTTGGGGTTGTTTTTAAAAGATTCTACTGATGGTTACATGTAGACTGAATCAGATGAAGACAAGAACTAGAGACTACACCTGTGTAGGCTAGCAGTTGATGTCTTCTGAGGTCATGACATTGTAGCTTAGGATTCTGGCCTGGAGGATAAAATTAATAAAATTTGATAAGAGATATCATAAAAGAGAATTCGATAGAGTTAGACAATTCATAAGGCTGCAAATTAAAGGGTTCGCATGACTTATATATCCTTTATAAATTTTGCAGCTTGGATGACAAGCTGGAATGCAGACTAAAGGACTTACAAATGTGTTTTTTTAATATATTTAGATATTCAAAGTAGGACAAGCTAGAAAGAAAATTCATTTGCAGTGTCTTCTGCTCTAATGGCATGTAAACACTTCTAGGGGAATGGAAACACAGACCTGTTTTCTCCTGTCTCTGTGGGTCAAAACAAAAGACCATGAGCAGAAAACTTTCTGTGCTCCTCCTCTGATCTCTCTCCTTCTATGTTTTCCTTTGCCCTCTACATTTCTTCCTAAAGGAATTGTGTGAAAACAGTTTCTGTAGTACTAATGGCTTCTCATAGATATTTTTATCCCAGGAATACTTTCTAGAAACCTATACATTTTTTTGTTTTTAAAGTAAATTTCTATATTTAGGGTAGAATTAGATTGCAGAGTGGTATTTGATATAACATATTAAAGTAGCTAAATGATACGTTAATAAATGATGAAAATATAATTTGTGTAAGATGTGTATATTTTCACCTTTTAGATGTTCTCATATTTGTGTACCTAGATTATATAATTTCTTGATTTTTTTGTTTACTTTTTTAATTGAAAATAGATTCTTACTATAGTATTTTCTGATTGTTGTCTCCCATTTCCTAACTCCTCCCAGAGCCTACCCACCTCTCCACTCACCCAAATTCACACCTTTTCATTCTTTCTCTCATTAGGATACAAACAGGCATTTAACATTATAATAATAAGTTAAAATTAGATAAAATTTAAAAAAACAACCAAAATCAGACAAAACAAATAAACAAAAAAGAGGTCCCCCCAAAATTCAAAGAAACATATAGATATAAACATACACATTCACATACAGAGAAATTGTTAAAACACAAAACTAGAAATTATAACATAAATACATCTTGTTATGCTTTGGTAAATAGTGTACTTTAAGATTTATAGTTTTAGAAAATATACTGAGAAACTAAAGTTGGAAATTATCTTTGCAATAGATATATCATTAGTCTATTAATGGAATATGTTTAATATTTTGAACATAGGTTAGTTTTATAGCTCTTGTGAGTTTAAGATTTCTATGTGTTAGATATTTTCTGACACGTGTAAGAGATTAAGAAATTTTGTCCGGTCAAAACTCACACTGTATGTAAAAGTAGGCAAAATTTATTGTAGTATGGAAAATATTGATTTAAAATATTTTTCACTCTACACATAATAGATCAGTGCTTAACAAATCTATACCAGCTCAGATTATTTCTACATTATAGAGTAAATCATAAGGGCATTTTATTTTTAATCATATTATGAAGTTAGAAGGCACTATTTAGTAGGGCCTCATAATTTCATGTTGTCTTGTATTTACTTGAAGATATTACAGTACACTAGGTAGTTTATAAGATTTATAAAATGACATATTTTAATATTGATACCCAGAATTTAGTACTAATTAATTCTGAGTCTGACGATCTACCAAATAAGTGATTAGTGTTTAAGTCAATGAATAGCTGCTTGAAACCCAAATCAAAGAATGCTAATTTATTTCATTGATTATCTCGTTCATGTCCACTGTGTTTGGAAAAACAACTTGTTCCTTTTGCTAATTCCATAAACTCTGTACATCACACAAGATGTTATTCCATGGAGGAAGACAAAACTGATGGAAAACCGCTTCATTTTTTATTGAGCTTGTCAGTACATAAATAAGTGAAATATATGTTGTATGTGTGTTTGTGCATACATATATAATTTCTAGATATCCACACAATGTTTTTAGTCAAAGTCTATGTATGATTGTAGGCTATGAAAAACTACATTTATGTCAATAAAGGTTTACCTAAACATGCCATAGAATCTCTGAAGGAAATCTCTCTAGTATTGAGATCAAAACCTGATTTTAAAGCATCCATCTATGTATCTAAAATAATGCCTTGGAAGTTTGAAACCTCCCTTGAAGAATGGCTTTGTGTACACTGTGACTTCCTAATGACGATGAGCAGATGGGATTGATTGCTAACTCAGTGTGAAGCAGGAGGAAAACCGCCTGCGGATCCTCAAGCCTGGTAGGGATCAGTCATAAAAGCCCCACCAGCCCAGGCTGATCCGGGTGAAAGCTCCAGACTGATGAGTCCAAGGCAAACTTTGTGCAAAAGAAGTGAAATCAGCCTAGTAATGGCTTGATTATTGAAAAGAAAATACCACTTATGGAAGAGGATGCTCTAAATGAAAGCAGAAAAAGAGATGCTCTGATTGCTAGGCTTCTACTAAAAAGTTACAAGACTGGTTTTTAGTGGCAGAGGGGATGTCCAGTAGCAATTTATGTTCTGGAAGGACTTCCTTACACAGAGTTAGATCCTCTTTTATTTCAGAACCCCCCCAGTCTCAAGAAAGAAAGGAAAAAGAAAGAAAAATAATGCATGACAGATGACAAGTATCCATATAAGCACAGTGGGATGAATTATGTAAATACCTGGGACTGTGGTAAATGGGCTCCTCAGAAAGCTCATTCTGTTCTCCTTAACATCTGAGCAAGATAAAATAAGTAAATTGCAATTATGAAATAATAAAGGGCACAAAGATCTTAATTGCCATCTGAGGATGGATAGAAGAATGGACCGTGGACTCATTTTGATATGCATTTTTTTTAATAGCACTTCAGGTACTTAGAAATGCATGGTGTGTATAAGCCATTATTCAGTTAATGAGATGCTAAACTACAATTTGAGTTGAAATTGTCCAGTGCTGCTTTTCATTAAAGAGATAATGACTCAAAAGATATTTTAGGTGTTGCTACAAGCTGCTGTTTTCATTCCATTTTTATTTGGCAAATTGGGTCACATTGTATTACAAGAAAATCATCTGTCCTATAACATATCCACATTACTTGACTGTGCAACAGGGAGATGCTGAAATAAGATCACCTCTTTGTACCTGCATGCGGGCCCAGAGAACTGCCTTGGAAGCAAGAAAGCAGACCTTTATGCAATAACCTCAACTTTGCTCTAAGGGCGCTTTTATATATATTGAAATGTACTCTTAGAGGACAAAACACCTGCACCCATTCACTCTGCTCCAGCAGAACACGTAACACAATTTGGTGAGAAGAGCTCTTCTGCTTCGCTCAGATGTGCTGGCATTGCAAAGAAGCTGAGGATGTGATCACCACAGAACTCATTAGCTAAAGGTAGAAGTCACCTGGCAGTCACTGACAATTCTTTTGGAAGCAAAACATAGCCAAGCTCCAGGGCCACTTTTTAAGCTGCCAGCCCTGTTGGTGCAGGTCTCTATAGCTAGAGGCTGCATCTGGCAAGAGACCTCAAGGAGCGAAGTTGTAAGACTAGCTAGCAAAAAGTAAACTGTTTTCGTACAGCCATAGTTCCCATCATTGGTAAGAATGTGGGGGACTTTTCTCCACGTATTTTTGGAAGTGAAAACTGTGGTGCAGAAGTATGTTTCTTCTCAGAAGGGTCTGGCCAGGGGGGAAATACTCTCAGCTTTGTAGGCTTAACTATTGAACTCTGCTCTTTAAAAGCAGCCACACGAGGTGTCAAAATGAATGAGGCTGCCTGTTACATTAGCCCAGCCCTCCAGCCTATACTTTGTCCACCCTTCTATAAAGCCATGCAAAAGTTAAAGCCTCAATTCACTCAACCTATTTCTATGTTGTGCCCAAAGCAAAGGCTTTTACACTAATATACTTTTTTTTTAAGTATTTGCCTGAGCTAGAGAGATGTATCTTAGGCGTGACATTCAAAATCGGCACACAGAAGCAGCAAGCTCTAGGCTCACTGAAAGAACCCGCTTAAACACTGATAAATAAGGATAGCCAAGGTCAACCTCAAACTTCTACAGATACTAGACATCTGCATTCGCACACACACACACTGACACACATACATATTTGCACACATGCACACATATCTGCACACACACATACTTGCACACATTTATGCACTCATACACATGTAAAATCACACATACACACTAATATGAAAAATATAAATAAATAAATAAATAAATAAATAAATAAATAATAAGGTTCATCCTCCAGGCACTGGAGAAGAGTTAGTAAACTCTTAGCTGGTAAATTACTTCACCAAAAAAGCATAGGACTTGATTTCAGATGCCCAGCACCCATCTAAAAAGCTTAGTGTAGCGTCAGGTACTTTCAATCCCCGTACTGGGAAGTAGAAGCAAGAAGATTCCATGGACTGTCTAGCCAGCAAGCCTAACTAGTCAATTCAGTGATCTCCAAGTTCAGAGAGAGAAGTTATCTCAAAAAAGGTGGAAAGCATTTGAAGACACCTAATGTCAATGGATTTCTTCCACAGATGGGCATACCCACTTACCACATGCATTCATATATACATATTAAACACACAAAAATTCTACACATTCAAATATTTCCCCCTAATGTTCATTGCAGTTTATTCACCATGAAGAAATACAATTGTCTTAACATTTAACAAAGAAATATTAAGAATGTTAACAAGACATATTCTGCATCTCCCTGAGTGAAATGCATATTAACATTGACAAGTCAGTCTATAAAAACATGCATAATTAAAGACAGCCAAACTATGAATACAGGAGACCACAGTATTTTGAAAGCTCAGAATCGAATTTGGTGTTAAAGTTTTCAGACTTTATACATTCAAGACAAAGGGAAATCACGGGTCATATCCACACATTAGGATAGCAGTCTCTTGTTGAACATCTCATGTGGCAGCCACTGTGCTTAGCATATGGTTCACTGGAATATGTGGGAGCCCTCCCCTGAAATAATCATACAAAACAAGAGTGTACATACTATAGCAGAGATGATGAAATTGTGATATATCGAGAGGTCAATGAGGGAATGGAGGGTTAATAGCATAAACATTGTGGAAATGACTCCACCATGAAGTTAGTCATTGGAACTGTTTAGTAGGGTCTAGGGAGAGATAACGTCTACAGATCATTGAGAGCTTACTCTAACACACTACAGAGCATAGCTTTTATTCAGAAGGTCGTATGTGAATGACAGATGCAGGCTGCATTGAGAGAATTTAAATTCCAAGTTAAATAATCTCTTTTAAAATATTCTTGCAATAATATGAATCTATATTACAAAATGTAAGGAAAACACACAAAGAAAGCAGTCACAGGACACATTCGCAAAAATGTCACTAAGTCATCAGAGCTTTCTAACTTGGATACTACTTTTGCTAGCAGAAAGTTAGCTTCTCTGTCTTCTGCCTTTTGTGGATAAAAATCAGCAAAGTAATACTTACCTGGATGCATCTGCTCAGTGAATGTTTTACAGACTAACGCATATATTTAGAAGCTGTTGTTGCCAATTGTAATAATGTGGGTTGGGTATATTAGGTAACTTAACAAATTGGCTTGAGAATAATGGAGAGGACGAAGTACAGAGAGATTACGTAGACCTAGAGAAGAGAAGGTAAACAAACCCTAAAAGGAACATTCTGCAAGATTTTATCATTAATCTACACTAGAACGACAAGACAAAGGACTAAGCATGGAGCCTCATGCTTAAGAATGTTCCTCAGAAGCCAGGCAGGGGGGCACACAAGACACTTGGAAGGTAGACGTAGAAGATCAATCCTCTGGTGTTCAAGGCCCATTTGTAGCATGTAATAATTTCCAAGGTAACACATTGATAAATTATTTCACCACCCCTTCCCCAGAACAGAATGTCTCTAACGTTGGAAACAATAAATATTTTAAGTATAAAATAGTTGGAATGTGTGCTACTACTAATGTAAAAACTCTAACCTTAGCGGAGTTAGCTGTCAAAGAGTGTGTGTGACATAATGCTGGCTGAGGCTGGACTTGTGGAGGAACTGAAGGGGAAAGAGGAGGAAATATCCATAGATATCTGACAGAAACATGAAAACATAAATGTGTGACTCTTCACGGAAGTACAGGAGATGCAGCGATACTTGATTACACCTTTCAACAGAATTTTATGTTTCCTTCTGCGTCAACACTTGGCACCCTTTGTACTCATCCATTAGCATGAAATCCAGTTCAGTGTGAAAGATGTGTCTATTATTGATACAAAAGCTAGATGTCTTTGAAATTTTTCAGTCAGTGGGAAAACAGAGAAATAAACATCTAATGAGAGGACCAATTTTACTGTGATTTTGTTCGTAATAATATTGATTAGCAATCCCGGTTTCCTCCACGCTTCAATTTTGTTCCTTTTAATAGATGTCTGAGTGGATGGCTCACAGGCAGACCTGATTTCCACCTCCTTCACTTTAGGTACCTTTTCTATCTGCTCTGAAATGAAATGTCTGACTATGCTCTTCACCATAGTACTCTTCTGTATTCAGTTCAAAAATCGTCCATGTACAACTTGCTAACTTCATGTATCTGACCTGAATGAGATATCAAAAGTCATGTATATGCAAATAAATTATGCCTCTTGCTTACATGTGTCAAGAAATCATTGACTCTCTTGACTGATGAAACATATTTGGCTGTGAAGGCAGACACCTATCTTTCTATCTGTCACACTATACGTTCCACAGTGCTCTCTCCTATCTGAATATTTTTCACAATGCTTTTTTATAATCATCCAGTATATTTAGCCTGACTACTATTATAGTTTTTCCTTTGTAGACATAATATCTATTGATTGCACATTTGAAGAACATATATTCCTCAATTTTGCTCCACTTCATATCCATATTACACCCACAGCTAATGAATTGAACCAAATTGGAAAGAAATAAAGTGATTTCATATAGTTTTCTCTGCCAAACTCTCTTGGTTCCAAGTGTAAAAAGTTCACGAGAAATTAAAAGATGGAATTATGTAGTTATACATCTATTTGTAATGCAATAAAGACAGAAAGTTTCTAAAAAAATCAATTCTATGCTATATCTGCCTGTGGGTCATGTAATTTTCTATTAAATCACACTCTTTGACAGTGACATCACTTTAATATGGAATGCTTATACAGGGATCAACTACCACTGACTTTTAGATATATGTTATCTTAGTTACCTTAGATACTAAAATTATAACTTTTAGCAACCATAATTTTACTAGGCTCTCATTCTAACTTGGTGAAATAGGACACAATATACCATTAATCCAAAAATATGACATTATGAAGTAATCAAATGTTGCAAAGCTATATTAAGCTTTCTATCTAGTATGAATTATATCTGTAAAATGATATTGTGGCCATTTAGAACCAGCAAGCAGAACTCATAAATTATGCCTGAAATGGGTAATTCTGAACACTGGAGTAAAATGGAGCAATAAAATATAAATTTAATGATTGACAAGAAATCAATGAAGAACTGACTTGGCCATTTGGCCACATGCTGAAGAATTATAAATTTTGGTAGAACTCATACAATGTTAATTTTATGTACTCACAGATTATTCATAATTTACTCAATCAAATTGATTCTGCATACATTTTCAAAAACCCCTATGTTATTTGTTGAGTGAGAAAAGGAATACTTTCTCTACCTTGAGGTGAAGTGAGACGGTTTACAAATGATGCCAAGTGTTGAAACAAAAGACCTTTGCATGTCCTCTGGGCATGATCAGTTTCACGGGTCAGAAATGAAGCATAAGCTCTGTAAGTGAAATCTCAGTCTAGCAAGAATGGAGCCCAAGGGCTACCCTCAAATTTGGGGGCCAAATGCTATTGTATCATCTAGCTTCTTTCTAAGTAATGAATTGTAAATTATTGGTTGGTTGCAGGATGTTCCACAAATAACTTAAAATGTTACTTTTACACACTTTCACATACACTATATCTACCCACAAAGTGGATGAAAATGAAATACCTGGAAGTTAAGAAATAACCAAGATGTACCTAAATGGTCTTTATTAATATTCTCTTATATTAAGTACCTAGTCATACACAGAGAAGAAATGAAGCAACAGCATCATACATTACCATTTTAGTGTTTTGATTGGCATTTTATAAATTATATCATAACGAATTGAAAAAGAATAAATCAGTGTTCATAACTTTAATGCTAAGGATTGATCAAATTTAAAATAAATTTTAGAAAATTTTCCCTAAAATAATGTTTGATTATCTTTAATAAGTTAATTTAAGAAAAACTATTATCTATCTCTTATTTCTTAAAATATGCAGCTAGATGATGGTTAGTGTAGATGATACACCAGAAATGCCTCTGTTAATAGGAATAAGTCAAGACTGCTAATTTTGTGGTGGGGAAAGTAACAAACTGACAGAAAAAAAAATGACATAATTTGGAAGATGAATAGTGGCTTGGCACAAAGAAAAGATGGCGAATTTGCTAAGAAAGAGAAGCATCCCCTTACAGGAAGACTATTAGATACAGAAAATTTAAGCAAGTGACTGATTAAATCAACTCTAAGGGTGTAGATAAGCTCTAGGATGTCTAAGTGAGTTAAAATCACCCAAATATAGAGGGATAGCGATGTATTGCTTGCTGCCTGAACAGCGGCAGATAGAATAGTTCCTTCTAGGCCATTCTATTAAATAAAGTATTTATATCAATCAACTCCAAAGTCCTCTCTGTAAGACAAATATGGTGGTGAACATCTTTCATCCTTTGTATTTAAGAGTTATCCCCTAGAGTTGTGGAGGATGTCACTGTATAGAAGCCTCACAGGAGCATTAAGGCTCTCTGGGCACATAGACATATCCACCCTTTAGAATGTATGGCTACTGTCATCACAATACTGGCATCTGTTGATTTCTACACTCACAAGGCATCAGCTCATTCTCTGATCTAGTTCCCAAAGCCAGGCACAAAATTTAAAATTACTGTAGCATTATTGATTCAGAGTGGGTCCCAGTAGTACATTAGTCCAATCGGAAAGGAGTCTTGTAGAAGTTGTTGGATCCAGGGAATCACTGAATTATCCTGATGGTTAATACTTAAGAGATTCTATTAGAGAATGGACATTGTTCATTTGTTGTTTCTCTAGGTTGCAGTAGAGGGCTTTTAGAACAGAGGCATCGTTGTAAATATGCAGCTATATCCTTGGGCTGTATCCACTTGGACATCTGCTTCTTAGCAACACTCAAATTCTCAATCCAGCCCATTTGAATTCACATGTCAATTGAGATCAAATGTATGTTGGTCATTCTATTTTAATTCTATCTTGAACTTCTTTCAGTGCTGTCTCCACCACACCACAAACAATTCTTTAGTCTGTAACTGGTACAAAAACACTGAGCAGGACTGCAATCTACAACCTTGTAACTCCATTTCATTATAGGGCATACAGTAGTTTACTAACAGACTGCCTTGTTGCAGTCTATAGACTGTATCTTTCATAATGATTCTAGTACCGTTTCCTGTACTACTGAGGATGTGTTAGGAAACCCATGTTACTTTATTGTGAACACTTGTATCAGTGTCATATTTTTCCACTGTATCTTTAAAGGAATCATAAAACCATAAATTTTCCAATATCTTTCTCTGTCTTCTCAGATGATCAGGTAAATAATTTCAGACAATTGTAAATAATGTTCTTAAAAGGCCCACAACTAAGCCATTCCATCCCAGGCAAGTAAAGACTTACATACTAGAAATGCAATAAATGTTGAATGATACATAAAAGCCGTTCATAACCAGCAAGCTTCAACATCAGGAAATGTTTCCTCTTTGCTACTCTAGGTCCTTCCTATTTTATTTCCCCTTATTATGATCTCAGTAAATGTAGAGAACAGCTAGCAATCAATCTTTGTATGATATCTGTTCCTTACATGAAGATCATTATTAAATTTCCTTCATGATCCTCAAACCCACTTAGCCTTCTCTTCTGTATGCTAAATAATTCATCTCCCTTTTCTATTCCAGCCTTGTCTGAGAATTTTACATTAAGCAGGAGGAGGAATGCTGGATTCGCAGGCAATTTTTTAATCGAACATTATATAATTATGTTAAGAGTAATAAGTAAACAGCAATGGTATATAGAGATGCCATGGGTAATGTGGATAAGTAATGGAAATTCTTGAAGGAATCCCTAACATCTGAATCATTTATAATTTGACTTTTCTGTAAGATATAAGTGTGTAGGCATCATTAGTGCTCAATGAGAAATAAAAAGTTGCATGCTAACTATATTTTCCTTAATTATATATACCCCTTTCACAGTTCCTCTCAACCACTAAAATTGTTCTGTAGGTTACCCACTAACTTCATTCTATAAAATGAAAAGTGTTTGGAGTCTTCCTGTACTCTTGGCTGAACACTAGAAAGAAGAATAATGGTTCATATATTTCAGGCAGTTTCAAACCAACAGCAACAAAATGTCTTGAATTTCATTTAAGGAAGTTAAATGCAGAGAGTGTAAGCTATTTATCAGCCTGGCACTCATGTTCAAAGAAGCAAGATACACACAGTTCTTAAGTTATAGAAAAAAATACTCACTGCAGAATTTTCCCATCATTTACATCTCAAGTAATACAGCAGATGGATATCTTAGATTGGTTTCTATCATCACACAATGGACTTAAGAGAAATTAAATATCTTTCTACTAGGAGAGGGTAAACTGCTAGGAATTGCTGGACAGATTCCAAGGTTACGGTGGAAGACTGGACAGCTACAGCTTGACTTGCCTTGTTTATGTGAATAAGTGACAGTAGGCGACATGCTCATGGTAGAAGTTCAATAGATGACCTCTGAAGTTCTAAGGCTTTTAACCTTTAGTGCTCTGAAGAGATGAAGAACGCCTAAATATTTCATTTTAATGCAGTGTACTAGGAAGAGCAGTGCAATGTCCCTCCTGGATACATAACAATTTATTACCTTCAATCTAGGAAAGACCATTGAGAAAACTTCCTTATGACAGGCTTGTGATAGACTCCGTCACCTCCTTGACCTATATGCTTAATAGTATTCTGTTGACCCAAGTGGAGACTATATACCTAAAGTTTAGGTTTTGTCATCATTTGTAGCCTCTTAAGAGTTGAATCCCACTAAAGGTTTAAGGAAATGAGGTAGGGTGTGCAGCTCCAATTTTGCAATGTTTTTATTAGTGAAGCAAAGTGGATAACTGGATTTCTGCAGAGTATGTTTTCCCCAGGGAATTCACTCACTCTGCTTAATCAACTGGCAAACAAGACACCTAGGGTTATCCCTTTACCATGCTATTGCCCCATCAATAATGTAGGCTGTCATTAAGAAGGCATTTCTCCCTCTGGGCTGAATTTTCAGAGGCCCATCATATGGGGGAAATGGGAATGACGGTGTAGAGACTATGCATCACATCATAATCTCAGGAACACGCTGTGCTATTCACCAGACGGGCCATGAAGAGACGTTCCAAGGCATGCACCGGTGAGTCACAAAGTACACAGGCTCAGACCACCGAACTCATTTCATTAGGACCTCTCAAGCAAGATTATAATCATGCTTCAGGGCATAAGCTGATCACCAGCTGAGCTCAGGAAGAGATTTTGCTCCCATGACAAGACTTCCCAGGGGTCAACTGCACTGCTGGAAGATTTCAATTTTTCAAATATTTTCTTACTACTCCAAATGTCCTCATCTCTTTCTTCATGTTTTATAGTATACAGACCATAAGGCAATACACGTTATAATCAATTTCAATCCGGATCTTGATTTTTTTAAAAATTATTATTGTCCCTTTTCCAAATAGTAATCTTTTTGTTTTACTAAAAATTTACATGACAACAGCATGTCAAGATGGTTATTTAATGATAAAGCACTTGTTTGAACTAAACTCCAAAAATAAATTCCAGTAGTAGTATTAAAACAAATAGATTCTATTTTAAGAAAGCGTTTTTTTTTCTGACTGCAAGATCATATAGTATTCTGACGGCTCTAGTCAGCCACCTGGTCAGCAGCTCAGAGGGCCCAAGAACAGCATCCCTCACTAGCTTCTGCTCATGACACATCCCTCACAGTAGCAGATAAGCAGATGAGTTGTCTTTGGAAAGATGCCCTTCCAACATCCCATTCCCCTATACTAAAGAAGTATAGCTGTCTAAATAAAGAAGTAGAGCTTTCGTCTCACATGATCTACTGGTTAGGTATTTATTGTTGTTGATTTTAGATTTTTTATTTTTGTCAACTTGATACAAACAGGGTCATCTGGGAAGAGAGAACCACAACGGAGAAAATATCTCCATCAGATTGACTGTGGGCAAGTCCGTGTGGCATTTTTCTGAGTAATGATTGATGTGGGAGCCCCCAGATTATGTGAGGTGTGCCACCCCTTGACTCAGACCTGCACTGTTTGATAAGGCAAGTAGAGTAAGCCATGGAAAGCAATCCAGTAAAAGCACCTTTTCCCCATGGCCTCTGTTTCAGTTCCTGCTTCTAGGTCCCTGCTTGAATTTCTACCTTGAATTTCCTCAATGATAGATTGTGACAAGGAAATGTAGGTCAAATAATCCTTTTTCCTCCCCAAATTGCTTTTGGTCATGGTCTGTATAACTGCAAGAGAAAGCAAACTTATAACACATGACTCTTAAGAGGTACATCAGCTGCTGCTCTGTTAACAGGCTGTATTTGGACCTTTTGCCCATCACTTCCTCTTTTTAACTACAGTTTCTTTTATCTCAGTTAATAACCCACAGGTTCTTAAAGAAAGCAAGACCCATTCCCAAGTATTGACTTCTGACACTGCCCCTATTGGTACTATCACCGAAAAAGCATAGCCTTTAGATTTTCATTTTTACTATGCCAGGTGTACCATCTATACCATAACAACCTGCCTTTGAGTTGTGTGATTAGCTTTTAAAAAGTACTTAGTATGACAGAGATAATGATTTATCAACAGAATTAATCTCCTGGGACTGTAAAGCACTGGCCCAGAGGACATGGATTCAAAACCCACCTCTCCCACTTAATTAGGCAATTTATTTATTTTTTCTCTTCTTCAGTTCCCAACGCTGTGTCCAGTTGCTTTAGGAGTGACCTATAGGATAAGTGTGCAGGTTACATTACCTAGCATATAGTCAATATTCAATAAATCTTGAAACAGCTATGAAGTGCCTAGGTATTGTTTGGCCTACCATACATAGTCACTTGCTTTTATCATCAATGCTTTTGAATGGCAATTTTGGCTTCGTTTCACAATAGTACCAAGGAAAACTCACTTCTCTTAGCAAATGTCATCTTAGGCTTTCCTGTTCATCACAGAAATTTTAGAATTTCTGAACAGAAAGGCACTTTCAGGAAGAGACGATCAAGTTGCAGAAGGCTAATTTGCTTAAAATCAGTTGGCAGCTTTCCAGTCTGCTTGATGGCATATTCGTTTAAAGTGCTCATCGCTCAAGTATAGTTTCTATCTATGCTAGTATAGTGTTAGCTTTAAGGATTTTGATAAACTTTTACAATGCTTGTTTTACCTACTTTTGAGGGTTCTGAAGTGTCCTACCCAACTAAGATTAACTGTTTTAACTTACAAAATTAACTTTAAAAACTGAAAAAAAAAACTTTATCTAAAAAAATTCTTATACTTTATAAGTAGTGATATATTTACAATAAATTTTTTTAGTAATATGATTATTTATTAGGCTAATGGGTAATTCAGGGAATTGGACATTAGAAGAATTCTTTTTAGATTAGCTGACCCCAAACCTCTTTAAAAATTGTGTGTGAAAGTAGTACCATCAATCTGAACTGACGTCATGTTTTGATGGGTTGTCTTTGTGATGAAATTCAGCTGTGGTTCAACCTACTGCTGCATTCACTGTGACAACTCTAAGCTTCAACACTGTGACAGATTTCCAGACTTGGAGCCCATGTGCCCACCTTGGCTGACCCTTTTCATGTGGCAAGAGTCTTTTTTTTCCCTGCGCCGACTAGACGAGACCAGAGCAATCTGGTTCGACCTGGCTCTGAACTCATGCTGATATGCTTTATGTAATAGTTTGGCTTCTTTCCAGTTTTCCTGGTTTGGTAATGAACATTTCAAACACTGTCTCCTCGGATAAGAAGTACTTTCAGCATCAGTTGTTCAGAATGTAGAAAAGACAATTAAGTAGTAGAGGTATGCGAATTTGCAAAAGAAAACATATGAGATTTCACAGATATATAGTAACGAAGCAACAGTCTCTTTCTTTAAATGGTGGCAAACACGTGAGGACTTTTTTAAAAATCAGTTTTGTTCTCCTTGATTCCTGCTCTTATACAGAAAGAGCCAATTCTCTCCTATTTTACTCAATAAAATTCTGCCCCAATTTTACAAAGTTGAGGACTGTCTTGTTTTAATAAGAGTGTTTGGCTTTCCTGGCATTGAGAAGGTGAGGAACTGCTAGGCGTCCGGAGTTTGTTTAAAGTTCTGTCTGACTAAGTGACGATGTGAACACATTGGTCCCGTTGTGGTGTAACTAGTAGTGTGGAAACTGTCATCTGCCAACAAGTAATGGTGGTCATACCTCACTGGCGCTCCAACTGCTCACAGTCCGGCTCAGCCTGCCACCCTGAGCTACAGCCAGCTGTCAGGACTGTCACAGCTGCCATCTTATTTACTGCCATAAGCTTTCTTGGCATTGTGGACGCAGACACTGCTGAGATGGTGCCTGCCATTGGCTGTAAAAGGTACAGGGAAGAGAGCCTCCGAGGAACCCTGGGAAGGTGCAACATGTTCTAGCCACTTGACAGTGGAAGCAGCCGGTCCTGAGTCTCTGAGCTTGTTCTTTGTTGACTGATAAGATTGGACAAGGCACAGTAGGCCCTCCAGAACTCCTATTCAAACTGTTTTAATTGAATGTGTCTCTGACAAGGCACAATCACTTGGGCTGTGGCATCTATTCCAAATAAAACAATTGTTTTAAAGTAATTGCTCTGGCAAGTCGGCTGGCAGCCATTGAGGATAAGATGCATGTGTTGCTATGAGAAGAGACAGAAAACATGTTCCCTGTAATTGCCAGGGCTGAGCTTTTAAACCTTTCCTTTTATTCCACATGAAACGCATCCTTTAAAAAACCTCTGATTTGAATAAACATTGAGCAATTCTGGAGACGCCTCTTTGCTTTTCACGTCTTTTATGCACGGAAGAGGCTTGCTTAGAGTATCTAGCCACAACAATTTACAGTGAATTCAAACGGGAGGGAAAAAAAAGTAAGTGGGAAGGGCCAGCTTATTTCTGAGTTTCAGCGAGGCTCTCTCGTGGTTAGCAAGTGCTGATATAAGGATGGCAATTATGCAATGTAAGACAGAAGGCCAATTACATCACCTAGTTAGCATATCCAGACCCAAATTTCCACAGTATGTAAGTGGCTTCTCAGGAGAGTCACTGTGTCTGCAAGAGCCAAAAGAAGTAGTTTTCCACATCTATCACACCTACACAAAGGACTGCATGGTAAATAATCTACTCTGGCTCACAGTCTTTGTTTATCTAGACAAGAATTATCATTGTGATACAGCTTTATAAATGATTTAGTAAGTAAAATATTACACTACTGTATTTTGTATCACAATCTTAATGTAAGAATTAACCATGTATGTGTGTTCAGGTTAATATAAAAGAAACATTCTTCAACTTTCATCGTATCTTCCCACACAGAATAGCTTTCCTATGAAATCACAGCTACTATGGAAGTTCTAATTGATTCCCCCAATGCTTTCTTATAGAATCTGGACTTTCTCCTATGAGGTACCAGGCACATATAGATGTTAAACCTGTGTGTTTAGTGATGATATTGCTGGGTTTGAAACCTTGGTTTTGAAGTTTAACAGATGAAAACTTAAGAGCATTAATTTGTGGCAGGATTTTCAACCATCCAATTACATGAAAATATTAGTGCAGCAGGATGCCTGTGATTGGATAGGGAAAAGAGAGGCGGAGCTAAGAGTTGGAGAGAGCAGAGCATCTGGGGGGAGGCGAAGGAACCAAGATGGAGCAGGAGAAAGATGATCCAGATTCCACGTGGCTTTAAATAGCCTCAGGTAGTTATGAATATCATATAGGGATAGAATAATTGGGATAACTTGTCTAATCTAGTTGAGCAGCTTTTATCATTATCAATTGGCTCAGAAATTATTGTGTGGGCATCTTGTAAATTGAGAATTGTTGATATATAAATCTGACTGAATAACTATAAGCTCCATGAGTTTTGAAGTTACTGGGTTACTAGGCATTGTGATATGAAATTGTGAGATGAGTGGTCATTAAATGAGGCTGGTGTGGCAGGGACTAGGCCAAGGAAAACTAGCAAGTTGGTGTAGACATCTAGACCGAACCAGAGGGTCTGCCAAGATGAGAACACCCCTGCTAGAGGGTTACTGGAATATGAGACTGCGGGGTACAGGGGTGGGAGGGGTTGGGGGTGGGGTCAGGTAGGGCTGGAGAGAAGGAATGAGCAGCTCCAGAGACAAGTGAACCTGAGCTGGGAATACTGAGACTGGTCACTGTGGGAGCTAGAGCGGAACCATGCGGGGTTTGAGAGTAGCCAAGACGGTAGCTCAGGAAGCCTGTCGGTCCATTTTTTGTAATACTTCCCACAACAGGAGATGCCTACACAATAATTTCTGAGCCAATTGACATTGGTACGTGCTGCCCAACTAGATTAGACAAGTTATCCCAATTATTCTATCCCTATATGATATTCATAACTACTTGAGGCTATTTGAAGCCACGTGGAATCTGGATCATCTTCCTCCTGCTCCATCTTGGTCCCTTCTCCTCTCCCCAGATGCTCATCTCTCCAACTCTTAGCTCCACCGCCCTTTTCCCTGTCCAATCACAGGCCTCCTGCTGGATTAATATTTTAGTGTAATTGGACAGGGAAAATCCTGCCACATTACTTCTTTCTTTTTGCCTCCATCTCCTCCTCTAAGCAAAGGGTTCTATTCATTCATCTCTGCATTTGCTCAGTAAGTATTCCATGTTGCTATGTATGGAATGCCATCCTCAATCTCAGGAATATAACAAAGAACAAGCCAAATATAACAAAACTGGGGAAAACTTTGTTAACAATAAAAAACATAGTTCTTGTTAGAGATATTTGCAATGAAGAAGGATAGGATGATGGGAAATAGAGAGGAGATGAAGAAGGAACAATAACGTTTTAGATGGTATTGTGTGGCAAGTTTTTGTCGTTCTGTTTTGTTTTTTAGTGTTTTGGGGGGTTATTTTTTGATTTTTTTTTGTTTTTGTTTGTTTTGTTTAGTTTCTAGTTAGAATTTAGTTATTTTAAGCAGATTGGGGGAAGGGGAGCCTGTGAAAAGAATTCCAGGCAAGGAAGGAAAAATGTACATATGTCTTTAATTAAGAGAAATACGTCGCTGTACATTCAAGGAAGAGCAAAGAGCTGTAGAGAAGACCCAGAGAAAATTTATCAGTAACAGTCAGGTAGGTAAACAATGGTCAGCTCTAGCCTTGATGATCGCATAAAAGACGTCCACATAAGGCATGAGATGGAACTCCACTACCTCCTGTGGGTCTGGATATCATCACTCCAAACTCTGTAAGAAGAGTAGACTCTAAGCCACAAGACACAAAACAGAAGGCAGTCATCTAGCAATCACAAGTAATCCTGAGAGACACAGCAGCTTTGACGATGCCTGTTGCTGTGGAGATGGTGAGAGGTGAGCGCGTTATTGGATGATTAACTGGATGCAGGATGGAAGGGGAGGACCTTTCAAGCGTGATTACTTCTGTCTACAGTTTAGGTGAAAAGTGATATGCTGACTGTTAAGCTAGGACACATTAGGGGAGGGGATAAATTAGGGGGGTTAAAAATATCTATTTTTTATGTTGCATATGAAAAACACAGGCCATCATTAGTGTCTGGTCTATGATAACTCTTCAATAAACTCTACACATTCTTATGGCTATCACCATCACCACTGACTAATGACCAAGTCCTGGAATCTTTATTTCCTAAATAAGTCTCAGGAGCATATTTCCCTTGCCACACATACAGCAGTAAGTTACTTCAGCCTCTGCTGTCTAATATTTGTTTCTGAGAATGGTGGCCTAGCTGAGGTTTCTACCTCACAACTAAAGCATATTTTACATGCTTTCTTCACTGCCAGCAGAATCCTCTTCCTGACATGCAAACATGATTACTCTCCTCCCAAGCATAAGCACATGTCTCAGAGGTGCTCTGTATTCCAGGCTCTCTGTAGTCATCCATTCAATGACTCTTCCTCAGTGCAATCCTTTTATTATTTTCCAGGTTCCCAAATCAGAATCCCTCTAAATTTTTAAATAATGAATATCTCTCTGCTTTCTGACAAGCCATTCCCCTTCCCTAGAATATTTTACTTTACAGTGTGTAATTTATAAAATTGTACCCCTTAATTTAGTCCTTAATCACCTTGTCCATTGGAAGCATTTTTAAACCCTGTTAATCAGTAGACTCTGCATATTGTTTCATGCTTTATACTTAGCTATTTTATTGTAAGTTGAACATTCCTTATATACAGAGATGCTACACTATCATGTACTCTTTGAAGGTGAGGAAGCATATTCTTTATCTATAAATGAATATGACAGTTAATGGCATTCATAATGTTATATATTGTATTTACAATATTATATCATACAGTATTTATTATATTTATTTATAATAAGTTATGAATAAATGTATGTTATACATATTATATTTTTAATCACTGCTAGGGTCCAGGTGCCAGAGAGAGAGAGGGTTATTCATCAGTGTACTCTACGTATTATATCATAACATGCTATGTCATATGTATTATATATCATGGCATAGCACATTCATCATGTCATGGCACATCATGTAATGACACACATATTCTTTGGATCTTTCAAATTCAAACTACTTGAAAAATGTATTCCTGTTCTCTCAGACTCCGTTTTAGAGAACCTGACCTAAGTTTGAACTCAGGTAAACCAACAGGCCATACTTGGCATTAGTTTCCAAGTTACCCTCCAACAACACTGGAGCTTTCCTCCAGGTTCTGGACTAATCCGAACAAGATCTGAATCTCCAGGTTAATCTTCCCCAACAAATCTGCACTCCCAGGTTATAACCCCTCCCCTGCCTGACACCAATGCAGAGGGAAACAGAAGTTAAGTTTATGGTTTGACTCCCAGCGCCAGCCAATTATGCTAAAGGTCACAATAGCATTCCAATTAGATGCTTGCCAGGCTAGAAACACTCACCCTTCGCTTACCACTTTCTATAAAACCTTTCCCTGATAAGTGTTTGGGGCTCTTCTCTACCAAAACAGTCCTATGGGTCTGTGGTAGGCTGAGCCCAAGCTCGAGCTTATAAGTAAAGGCCCTTATGCATTTTCATCAGATCAGCTCCTGATTGGTCTTTTGGGGTTCACTAACACTTCCTTGACACTACAGAACATCCTTTTGAAGACCTCAAGGCAAAAGAAGATGACCATCTTGCTAGTCACCTATACCCTGTATGAAATGATGAACTAAGTGAAAACTCAAACATGGAACATCAATATAATTTTACATTCAGGAAGCAGGTTTGTAGTCAGCAAAATAAATGCAGCCTAATTTCACTTTGACATTTCTAAGGATGAGGTCATAGATGGTATCTTCGTACTATGAGGAAACAATAGTATCAAATCATTCCAATTCCCTTTAGCATCAAAGTAGCCCACTATCTGAAAATAGTTGCTCATAGTGCTGACTATTTCTGTATGTCATACAAGCAAATCTCTCAATGGCTGAAACAATGAACGAGAAGTCCGAAGAACCACTTTTTTTCTCCTGAAGATAACAGAGAAATAATATTCTGTATCCACCATGACACAACTGAGCTGGCTCCAGGAAACTCAGTGTTGTTGGTAGTAAATCTACTGTTTTGTTTAATTGTATGTCATGCTTAGTTTTCACTTTTAATATAGTACATTTTCAGACAGATTTTAAAAGTCCCTCTTCATTTGGCCCAGATTAAATGAAAAAGCATGCAAGGCTACTTATAATTCTCAGATAAAGTCTAATTCCAAAGTTGCTTGGCAGACACTGCCTGGGGCATATTATCATTATATTTTTTTTGTCAATGAAATTTAAAAAAAATCCTGGGACAAAGGGCATTTTAAATAAATTAAAAACTGTCTCACTGCTCTCTTCAACCTTGGAGACATATAGGAAATTTACAGCCCATCATGTTATTTTTCCTTAGCATAGCTATTGGCAAATGGTCAGCCTGTCATAAGAGCCCAATTAAATTATATAGCATCACAAGCTTTCGCTTCTCCAATGTCAATAATGGGGCTCCTTCAGATGGCCCCTTGATATCCACTCCTGGTATTTTAATTTCCTGACAAATCTATCATCTAAAATTTATCATCAAGAACAGTCAGTCTCAGAGCTGTTATAAAATAGCACTACTTCTGGTACTTCCCTTAACTCTACAACAAAGGACACTCTTTCTAGGCCTTGTTGTGTCTAGATACTATTATAGCCTTCTCCGTGTCTGTATATCTGCATACTATAACATTGAAATATATCCCCAGTCTTGACAAATTTGTGAGGTATGACTACACAATACTTTAGAACAGTTTTTCCAAATCTTCAAAATTTCCATGCTCTCTTGAACTCTCATTGTGCTATTAGTAATATCTTATTCTTAAGTCTGGTCATCTAAACCCAAGCTATTTTTCCCCACTGGAAAGTCTCAGAGAGTATCAAATATAAATGAGGACAGCTTGAAGTGGAAAATTGTCGAACAGAAGAGGTCAAATGTAAAAACTTAGATTGTCATTGGCATTATGACAATTCATAAACAGTGCAGATGTCCTTAGCATTTGAGGGGATTGAACTTTACTTAGACTCTGAGGAGAGGCAGATATTTGTGGGTTTTTTTGATTATTAACAATTTGTATTTGACAGACTAGAGTAGAGGCTAGTAAATTAAATGAATCATTGACAAAAACCAAACTGGGCTCTGTTGTGGTAAATCTCCAATCCAAATAAAACTGGTCAAAGAAAACACAACTCAATAATTATGACTATAAGCTGCACGCCTAGATTGGGAAGATTCACCACTACACTACTCTATTCACCAGCTATGAGACCCTTGTAACTTGCAGGTTTTCCAAGCCATGTGCTTGTCCTTCCACCTCCTGCTCCTCCATAGTCTTCCTCCTCCATTCTCCTCTCTAGTCCTCCTCTGTCTCTTCCCACAAATCTTTATCTCCCTGCCTCCCCTCCTACTGCCCAATCACTGGCTTCAGCCTTTATTTTTCAAATTAAGGTGGGCAGAAGGTTCTCTAGAATTCACCTGTGTACTGATTCACTCCTCCCCTGCAGCCCTTCCCAGGAAAGGCTATCAAATACAAGGCCGGGGTTATCCACAACAGGGCTCAAAATTCCAATGCCTTCCACATATTAGAGGAAGCTACTTTGTATGTTTTCAAATAGTGATGGCTGCTTTGCAGATCAGATGATTTCTGGACTAGCTGAAGTGTAAGGATTGCTAGGCAGCCAAGTAGTGCAGTGTAAGTGTGATGTCACAGGCTGAATTGTGTCCCCTCAAAAGATGTGTTGATAAAACAGAACAGGGGTCTATTGTATGGCAGAAAGGAGAACAGAAAAAAAATGAGGCAGCTGGAACCAGGGAATGCTGTGGCCAAGGGTAATAAGTATGAGAGAGGAAAGTATCATATATTTATACATTCACACACAGTACCTCAGACTGTGAATGTATCTAGACAGGGTTTAAAGGTATTTAAGAAAATAATATAAGTCTTTATCTAAGCTGAAATCCCTTTTAAGTAACAGAGAATTATGTGTATATTTATACACAAACTCAGCCCTCAGAAGAGAGACTATATAAGAAAGGTAGCTGACTGCAAACTAAGGAGAGAAAAATGAAAAGAAACCAACCAGGAGAGCCCTTATAAATGAACTTCTAACCTCCAAAACTGTTAGATATTACTTGGCATCATTAGGCATCTAATACAGTAGCAAAACCCAAACACATTATAAATCAGTGTCATCCTGAATAGAACTGACAGTTAACATCTTGCACAACGTTCTTCTACCTTAATCCTTTAACCAGGAAAAAATTAAAAAATAAAAAGGAATGGGAGTTTTCTTTGAAACCCTGTGTCAAGGAGCATATGGTGGACAATGTGTCCCAGGTATATTCTGACCTGTTGTCAAGGGAGATTAAGCAGCAAATAGATTTAAAATAAACCAGAGTGAGGTATTATGATAGGGAACTTCTTCACAAAGAAAATGTTCTTCCTAAACATGAGCTGAATAAGAAAGACACCAATAGACATGCCTAAGTGGATGGGGGAAAGCCCGTAAGGCCTCAACCCTATACAACAAATTACAGGCAACTACAGAATGCTGGCAATAGAAATATTCTTCCCTGAGAAGAACATATAAAGTAGTTATGCACTGGGCCCGAGCATAGAGCAGGTCACAGGCGGCAGCTCTGTACCCAACCCCAGAAAACTGAGAGAAAGAGAGACTCCCAGGAGCTTGAACTCAGGCAGCATCCCAGGTAAGGAAAAAGCAGCACTTGCCCCAAACAGGGAGCAACCAGGACCCACTGGGACCCAGGAATTCACTCCAGCCCCGGAGCACAGGTTCCTTCTGATCTGAGCCCGAGCACTCAGCAGATCACAGAAGGCAGCTCTGCACTCAATCTCACAGAACCTAGAGGAAGCGGGGCTCTCAGGAGGTCTACCCCAAGCAGTATCTTAGGCTAGGAGGTGGCAATACTTGCCCCCAAACAGGGAGCAATCAGGACCCACTGGGACCCAGGAATCCACTCCTGACCCAGAGCTGGGCCCCTTCCGGTTTCCACCTGAGCATGGAGCACATCTTGGGCCTCAGCTCTAACCCCAGCAGAAAACCCATAACAAACAGTGCTGACACAACCTAGATAATAGGAAAGACAGGCCCCAGTCAGAGACAGCACAGATAGCACAAAGGTGATCCAGATGGCAAAAGGCAAGTGCAAGAACACAAGCACCAGCAACCCAAGGTACTTGCCATCATCAGAAGCTAGTTCTCCCACATTAGAAAGTCCTGAACTCCCCATATCACCAGGAAAGCAAGAAGCAGATCTAAAATCACTTCTAATGATGATGCTAGAGAACTATAAGAAGGAAATAAATAACACTATCAAAAAACTTGAGGAGAACACAGGAAAACAGGATGAAGTCCTTAAAGAAACACAAAAATCCTTTAAAGAATTACAAGAAAACACAAACAGATGAAGGAATTGAACAAAACCATCCAGGACATAAAAATGGAAGTAGAAACAATAAAGAAATCACAAAGGGAGACTGCCCTGGAGATAGAAAACCTAAGAAAGAAATCAGGAGTCATAGACACAAGCGTCACCAACAGAATACAAGAGATAGAAGAAAGAATCTCAGGTGCAGAAGATACCTTAGAAAATATTGCCACAACTATCAAAGAAAACGCAAAATGCAAAAAGTTCTTAACACAAAACATCCAGGAAATCCAGGACGCAATGAGAAGACCAAACCTAAGGATAATAGGTATAGATGAGAGTGAAGATTCCCAACTTAAAGGGCCAGTACATATCTTCAACAAAATTATTGAGGAAAACTTCCCTAACCTAAGGAAGGAGATGCCCATAATCACACAAGAAGCCTACAGAAAGCCAAGACTATATCAAAAAAGAAATACCTCCCGTCACATAATAATCAAAACACAAAATGCACAAAACAAAGAAAGAATTTTAAAAGCAGTAAGGGAAAAAGGACAAGTAACATATAAAGGCAAATCTATCAGAATTACACCTGACTTCTCACCAGATACTATAAAAGCCAGAAGATCCTGGACAAATATTGTACAAACCCTAAGAGAATATGAATGCCAGCACAGGCTACTTTACCCAGCAAAACTCTCAATTACCATAGACGGAGAAACCAAGATATTCCATGATAAAACCGAATTTATACAGTATCTTCCCACAAATCCAGCACTACAAAGGATAATAGCAGGAAAGCTCCAATACAAGGAGGGCAATCATACCCTAGAAAGAGCAAGAAAATAATCCTTTTCTGTCAAACCCAAAAGAAGATAACCACACAAACGATGTCTCCACTATTAGCAAAAATGAAAAGAAGCAACAACACCCTCTCCTTAATATCTCTTAACATCAATGGACTCAATTCCCCAATAAAAAGGCATAGGCTAACGGACTGGATACACAAACAGGACCTAGCTTTTTGCTGCTTACAGAAAACCCACCTCAGCAACAAAGACAGACACTACCTTAGAGTAAAAGGTTGGAAAACAATTTTTCAAGCAATTGGCCCTAAGAAACACTTGGGAGTAGCCATTCTAATATCGAATATAATCGACTTTCAACTTAAAGCTATCAAAAAGGATAAGGAAGGACATTTCATACTTGTCAAAGGAAAACTCAATCTCAATTCTGAATATATATGCGCCAAATACAAGAGCATCTACTTTCATAAAAGAAACCTTACTAAAGCTCAAAACACACATTGCACCTCACACAATAATAGTGGGAGACTTCAACACCCCATTCTCAGCAATGGATAGATCATGGAAACAGAAACTAAATAGAGATACAGTGAAACTAACAGAAGTTATGAACCAAATGGACTTAACAGATATCTGTAGAACATTTAACCCTAAAGCAAAAGAATATACCTTTGTCTCAGCACCTCATGGTATGTTCTGCAAAATAGACCATATAATTGGGCACAAGACAGGCCTCAACAGATATAAAAAAATTGAAATAATCCCCTGCATCCTATCAGATCACCATAGTCTTAGGCTGGTCTTCAAAAATGACAAAGACAATGGAAAGCTCACATTCACATGGAAACTGAACAACACCCTACTCCTTGAAAATCTGGTAAGGGAAGAAATAAAGAAAGAAATTAAAAACTTTTTAGAATTTAATGAAAATGATGACACATCATACCAAAACCTATAGGATACGATGAAAGCAGTGCTAAGAGGAAAATTCATAGCTCTAAGTGGCTACAAAAAGAAACTGGAGGGTGCATACACTAGCAGCTTGACAACACACCTGAAAGACCTAGAACAAAAAGGAGCTAATACACCCAAGAGGAGTAGACTGCAGGAAATAATCAAACTCAGGGCTGAAATCAACCAAATAGAAACAAAAAGAACTATCCAAAGAGTCAATATAACCAGGAGCTGGTTCTTTGAGAAAATCAAGAAGATAGATAAACCCTTAGCTACACTAATCATAGGGCAGAGAGACAGTATCCAAATTAATAAAATCAGAACTGAAAAGCGTGACATAACAACAGAAACCAAAGAAATTTAAAAAAATCATCAGATCCTAATACAAAAGCCTCTACTCAACAAAATTGGAAAATTTGGATGAAATGGACAATTTTCTAGACAAATACCAGTTACCAATGTTAAATCAGGACCAGATAAACCATCTAAACAGTCCCATAACCCCAAAAGAAATAGAAGCAGTCATCAAAAATCTCCCTACAAAGAAAAGACCAGGACCAGATGGTTTTAGTGCCGAATTCTATCAGACCTTCAAGGAAGACCTAATTCCAATTCTCTTCAAACTATTCCACAAAATAGAAACAGAAGATACACTACCCAATTCATTCTATGAAGTCACAATTATGCTCATACCTAAACCACACAAAGACCCAACAAAGAAAGAGAACTTCAGACCAATCTCCCTTATGAACATTGATTCAAAATTACTCAATAAAATTCTAGTGAACCGAATCCAAGAACACATCAAAACAATTATCCGTCACAATCAAGTAGGCTTTATCCCAGGAATGCAGGGATGGTTCAATATACAGAAATCCATCAATGTAATCCACTATATAAACAAACTCAAAGAAAAAAACCACATGATCATCTCACTAGATGCTGAGAAAGCATTTGACAAAATTCAACACCCCTTCATGATAAAAGTCTTGGAAAGATCAGGAATTCAAGGACCATACCTAAACATAGTAAAAGCAATATACAGCAAACCAGCAGCCAGCATCAAACTAAATGGAGAGAAACTTGAAGCAATCCCATTAAAATCAGGGACTAGGCAAGGCTGCCCACTCTACCCCTACTTATTCAATATAGTATTGGAAGTCCTAGCCAGAGCAATTAGGCAACACAAGGAGGTCAAAGGGATACAAATTGGAAAGGAAGAAGTCAAAATCTCACTATTTGCAGATGACATGATAGTATACTTAAGTGACCCCAAAACTTCCACCAGAGAACTCCTAAACCTGATAAACAACTTTAGCAAGGTGCCTGGATATAAAATTAACTCAAGCAAATCAGTAGCCTTCCCCTACTCAAAAGATAAACTGGCTGAGAAAGAAATTATGGAAATGACACCCTTCACAATAGTCACAGATAATATAAAATACCTGGGTGTGAATCTAACCAAGCAAATAAAAGACCTGTATGACAAGAACTTCATGCCCCTGAAGAAAGAGGTCGAAGCAGGTCTCAGAAGATGGCAAGATCTGCCATGCTCATGGATTGGAAGGATTAATATAGTAAAAATGGCTATTTTGCCAAAAGCCATCTATAGTTTTAATGCAATCCCCATCAAAATTCTCACTCAATTCTTCACAGAGATAGAAAGAGCAATCTTTAAATTCATTTGGAATAACAAAAAACCCAGGATTGCGAAAGCTACTCTCAGCAATAAAAGAACTTCTGGGGTTATCACCATCCCTGACTTCAAGCTGTACTACAAAGCAATAGTGGTAAAAACTGTGTGGTATTGGAACAGAGACAAGCAGGAGGATCAATGGAATAGAATAGAAGACCCAGAAATAAACCCCCATACCTATGGTCACTTGATCTTTGACAAAGAAGCTAAAACCATCGAGTGGAAAAAAGACAGCATTTTCAAAAAATGGTGCTGGTCCAACTGGAGGACAGCATGTAGAAAAATGCAAATTGATCCATACTTATCTCCTTGTACAAAGCTCAATTCCAAGTGGATCAAGGACCTCCACCTAAAACCAGCCACACTGAAACTAATAGAAGAGAAACTTGGGGAAAGCCTGGAAGATATAGGCACAGGAGAAAAGTTCCTGAACAGAACATAAATGGCCTGTGCTCTAAGACCAAGAATTGACAAATAGGACCTCACAAAACTGCAAAGCTTCTGTAAAGCAAAGGACACAGTCAATAGGACAAATTGGCAACCAACAGATTGGGAAAAGATCTTCACCAACCCTACATCTGATAAAGGGCTAATATCCAAGGTATAAAAAGAACTGAAGAAATTAGACTCTAGACAATCGAAGAACCCTATTGAAAAATGGAGCACAAAGCTGAACAAAGAATTCTCAACTGAGGAAGCTCGAATGGTTGAGAAGCACCTAAAGAAGTGTTCAGCATCCCTAGTCATCAGGGAAATGCAAATGAAAACAACACTGAGATTCTACCTCACACCAGTCAGAATGGCTAAGATCAAAAACACAGATGACAGCACATGTTGGCGAGGATGTGGAGAAAGAGGAACACTCCTCCACTGTTGGTGGGATTGTAAACTGGTACAACCACTATGGAAAGCAGTCTGGTGGTATCTCAGAAAATTGAACATAGTGTTACCTGAGGACCCAGCTATACCACTCCTGGGCATATACCCAAAAGACGTTTCAACATACAACAGGGACATATGCTCCACCATGTTCATAGCAGCCTTATTTATAATAGCCAGAAGTTGGAAAGAACCCAGATGCCCTTCAACAGAAGAATAGATGCACAAAATGTGGTACATTTATACAATGGAGTACTACTCAGCTATTAAAAACAATAAGTTCATGAAATTCTTAGGCAAATGGATGGAGCTGGAAAATATCATCTTGAGTGAGGTGACCCAATCTCAAAAGAACATACATGGTAAAAACTCACTGATAAGTGGATATTAGCCCAAAAGCTCAAAATTTCTAAGAAAGAATGTATAGACCACATAAAACTCACATAGAAGAAGGAATACCAAAGTGTGGTTTCTTTGGTCCTTTCTAGAAGGAGTATAAAATGTTTCAACCAGGCTCTCAAAGTCTAAACCGCCAGCCAGAGAGCACAAAGAGAGGAACTCATGGACCTGGATAGGGAATTGAGGGTGACCTTGTTAGACTTCAGTGAAAGTGGAGGGCCATGGTCTCGGAAAGTTTGGATCCCCTACTGTGTGGGAATTCGAGAGCAGGGAGATGGGACTGGGAGGATGTTTGGAGCACACCCTCACAAAAATTAGGAGGAGGGGGTGTGGGATAAGGGGTTTTGGGGGAGAATGGGAAAGGAGATAACATTGAAAGTTGAATACGTATAATATCCAATAAAAAAAAAACACACAGATAAAGGGTCTAAAAAAAAAGAGAGAGAGGGAGAGAGTTTACTTATTTTAAATTATTTTCAAAAGTTTCCAGGAGTTGCTAATTGGCTAAGATCCTATTTTAAGCTCTCCACAAATAATTTAAGTCTCTGTTCAATATTCTCAAGAGAGATGTAAATCCTAATTTTCCTCAACAATTAATTGACAAAAGAGAGGTAATCTCACAAAAAGTAGAAGAAGCTATTACTAATCGATATGTTATATAGTCTGATTAGTTGTAGGCGGTGCGATAACGGTCCTTTGACAAAAGATTACTAATATAGATTTATATATCCTTAAATAGGATCTTCATGACTCTTTGAGTGTGGAAGGAGCGACTGTTGGCGCTTCTGCCCTGATTTTACAAGAACTCTGAAAAATTGGCTTTAAAAACAAAAGAAGGGGAATGGTACCCCCTCAGAAGGAGTCCCCTTGAAATACTCTCCTTCATGCCTTGTTCACTTTTATCTCTCTAAAGCTGAAAGCTCATGGCAAATCTGCTGCTGACTGCCTCTGGCACCACCAAGACCAACAAAACTTTGTCACAGATATGGGGAACGACCCTCTTACCCTTAAAGGGAATGGCCCAGACTCAGTTCCCTTATGGGACCGAGGATTGATATGCCTGTCTGATACCACAGAAGGCACAGCTAACTGGCTACCAAAAAGATTAATGAAAAAATAGATACCCCCCACAAAGCCAGGCCCAACCATAAATATGATGAATAACAATTTACATCCAGGGAAGAGAAATCTCCCTGAGAATTCCTTTCTTTTTCCTTTCCAGGTGAAAATGAATCACCTGTGATGTCTGCTGTTAGAAGTTCTAATCCAGATGATGGCCTCCGAACTTATACTACTCAGACCTTCGAAGGGCCACTGGCAAGAACATCAAACAGCTAGAGATTGACATCACTAATCTGAATAAATCCCTCGTTTCGCTGTCTGAAGAGACCTCCTAAAATCTCAAAGATCTTTATTGGACTTGATTTACTCTATTACAATAGAAAAGGCTGTGTACAGCTCTTGACTGTGTACAGCCCTTAAAGAAGAAGGTTGCCTTTACATAGACAAGACAAGGAGGGTTAAAGAGAACATGAAATAGGTCAGTGAAGGCCCTAAAAAAAAATCAGAGAGAGAAAGAGACAGATGAATGCTGGTACAAGAATTGGTTTTCAGCCTCTCCAAGGTTGTCAACCCTATTTCCTCCCATCTTGGGACCATTATTTGGGTTCTTTTTGCTTTTATCTGCTGGTCCCTGGCCTTCAAATAGGTGGACTAACTCTGTCGTACAATAGATAAATAATTTGGTAGCAAAACCTACTCAGATACATTATCATAAGTTAGCTATGGAGGACCACGAGCCTCAAGATGAGGTTGTTACTTTATACAGGGTGTTCCCAAAACCCATCTCCACCCAACCTAAAAGGGGGGACTTCTGCCCCTAGACCAAGCTGAGAGGGGCCACCCAGAACCCCCTCTGACAGGCGATCTGAATTCTTGCTTAGGCTGCGAGGCTAAGCACTGCAAGGGAATATAAACAAAAGATAAAAATATCTCTCTGGGTTCCCTGAGGGACAAGCCTGACTGCATAGGGGTTGATGTCAAAAGTATCCCCTCTCCAGGAAAAAGACATCGGGATGGGTATGGCCCTCATACCTCACTGGACAATGACAGGGGGACTGGAGCCATTACAAGGTCCCCTTCAAATACTGGAGGTCAGGTCTCTATCCCCGCCTTCATAAGTTTAGAATTGCCACAGCCCTTCTATACTTAGAGAAGGGAGGAGATGTCAGGGGCAGCCCTGCTTACACACTGAAGGCCTAAAATCAGCCATAGGCCTAAAATCAGCAATAGGCCTGTCATACATGTATACTAACACCAAGTCTTGGGTCTCAGTGGAAAAACATTGTAACAGATGGCTATAAGCTAATGTAAACAGGCAGCTTTTGTGGAAATTTACAAGCCTGAGTAGTCATAGACCTTGTAAATAGATAGCCTTGGCAGACAGTACCAACTTAAATAAGGACAAGTGAGTCATAGGCAGAGTCATAGTGACTTGTCTCCTGAACCTTCATACAGGCGATAGATACCCGGTTCTGAAGATATCTGTATTCCCCCTGAACATCCACACTCCATTGTCATTCCCTTCCCCACATCCTGCCTTTCTGTGTTTATAACCCCTGTTTGAATGAATTCTGATTTGAGAGAAAACAAATTATAAAAAGCTAATAAGGTAGTTATGGAATACAAAGTGGTCAGCTTTGAAAACATACATATATACACAATCTTAATATATCATACAAACTTAGAAGATTATATTTATTACTAAAGAAATATATAGTGTGTATATATGTGTATATATATGTATATATGTATATATATATGTGTGTGTATATATAAATATATCATATACATGAATTATATAATAGCAATTAATAAAAAAAGACATCATGAATTTGAAAGAGAACAAGGAGAACATGATTGGTAGTTTTGTGTCAACTTGTAGTTAACAGAAAGGAGGGAACCTCAAATGGGAAAATGCTTTCATAAGATACAGTAGTAGAACATTTTCATAATTTGTGCTTGATGGAGAAGGGCCTAGCCTATTATGGGTGGTACCATCTCTGGGCTGGTGGTTCTCAGTTCTATAAGAATGAAGATCGAGCAAGACATTATAAGCAAGCCAGTAGGGAGCAAGCAAGTATAAGCAAGCCAGTAGGCAGCCAGCACCCCTCTATAGCTTCTGCATCAGCTCCTGCCTCCATTTTTCTGCCCTGTTTGAGTTTCTGTCCTGACTTCCTTCAATGATGGACTGAGATATGGAAGTATAAAACAAATAAGCCTTTTCCTCCAGAGTTTGTTGTGGGTCATGGTGCTTCATTACAGCAATGGTAATCCTAACTAAGACAGAGAAGTTTATGGAAGTGTTTGGAGGAAGGAAAGAGAAAGTTGAAATGATGGAATAATATTATCTAAAAATCAAATAAATTAAAAATAAAGCCCTTTGACATGGACTGGAAGTAGGACAATCAGAATTTGAGTAAAAGATGAGATGGTTCGCTAAGGCTTGTGAACCATCAATCTCTTTCACACTGCATGAAATTTAAAGTAGAGCCTCTAGATTGACTACCAGGGAGACAAGAATGGAGAGTAAATGGACTTCCTATATCAGGTAAAGGAAGGAAATCCTATAACCACTATAACCAAGAGGTAGAGCAAGGCTTGACTTCCTTCTGCTTTATCACCAGATACTTTATCTAAATGTCTGGAGATAAGACTTCAGACTATTATTACACTGACGGAGAGATTAGCTGGGTTTGAGCAAGTGCATAGATGTAGTAAGGATACAGACTCAGTGGAATGTGGGTCTGGGGGCATTTAAATAAATCTTGTTCATTTATGAATTCAGATGCTAATAAAATGAGAATGTGTATGGAGGAACACAACACAAGCTTCTGCCCCCACTATTGATTCATTGGCTGGCACTGGAGATACACAGCAGAAGGACTAGTGTGGAGAGGGAGAAAACTGAATCAACCATTCTTGTTGCCCTTTTATAATTGATCTCGTTTGTGCAGACTTTATTTAAAATTTGAGAATAGTTAAAACTATAGAGTTTGATGACTAGAGAGATGGTTCAGCTGTTTATAGCACTGAGTGTTTTTCTAGAGGACTTGTGTTCTATTCCCATATTTAGGTAAAACATTCACACTCATAACAATAAAAGGAACTTTTTAAATTTAAAAAATATAATATTTTAAGAAATAATTCATCATTTACAGCCTATATACATATATATATTGTTTTCACGTGAGAATGTAAACACACGCGCACACACACACGCACACACACACATACATTCTCATGAAAAAAACAATTATGTAGAAGATCAGAAAATGGAATGCAATTTTATAATAATTCAATCGAAGCTTTAAATGTGCTTTTGTAAACAGAGTATGACTAGGGATGGTAAACCAGAACAACGATAGATCCGCTAACGAAACAGCCACAGGAATGTTATGGGAGTGAACAACTATTTTTGACTACATTTGGGGTGTCACAAAATATAGTTCATGCCTCGTACTCTTAGCGGAGCCAAGGACTGTTAGCTGATTAGGCAGTGGACCCTAGGATTGAATCTACTACTATAATTCTGCCAAGTGGCCATTGTCCACTAAGTACTCTGCTTTACGCTCATAGATCAGTGAAGCTCTCAACCATCATCAAAGAACTTTATTTTTGCAGTAGGTAATAGTTCATAATATAGCAACTCACAGCTAGACAACATACAGAGAGAATAAGAGTATGGAATACGCCTTCCTAATCAGACATCTATATCTTATCTCCTTTCTTCCAAGTGGCAGGAAGATTGTGAAAAGCAGAGTTAGTAGATAGAGATCTTGAGGTAGTTGATGACTACATTGAAACAGTGTGTTCTAGGGATGACAAGGACAATACACATACGAACTCATAGTGACTATGATTGTATCCCCAAGACACACACAAGATCAAGCCAACAAATATTTCAGCATGGATGAGGGAGAGGTTTACATAGTAACACCCAGCTGAGAATTGCCTATTTCACATTGATGGCTGCTGGAATAGAAACATCAGTTTTCTTCAGGGGTGTGGCTCCTTAAGGAGTACCCATGCTCTACAGCCATGTACGTACTGGCAGCACTAAGTAGACCCAGTAGTTTTAAAAAGAAAGGTACGTGACTTTAGGGGGAAAGGAAAAGAATTGTAGAGAGCTGAATGATTATGGATTTGATTAGAATATGCCTTATGCATGTACAACATACTCAATAAAAATTATAAATCCAAGAAGATTTTTAAAAATAAAAATAAGTGTTTAATTCAGCCACCCTGGGCATGGAATATGAATTAGAAAAAGGGTGGAAATATTTAACCTGCATGGGAGATGATTTGAGGATACAGAGATTTGAAGACATTTGCATTTTCTAGGAAGAAACAAATAAAGCACAGATGAACATGAGCATGTGAGCATTCAGAAAGCGAGTGAAGGAGTGCATTTGGAAATTGAAACTCTGTGTCAAACAACAAAAGGAGGGAGAAAGGTATAATGCAAGCTATGAGCTTTTGTCTATAAAGCCCAACTTGACCTTAGCTGAAACTCTAAAGCTAAGATAAACTTTCAGACCTAAAGCAGTAGGAAGGAATATTCATAGTATTAAATGAGCACATCCACTGAGAAAAGATTCCCTGTAGGAAGGGAATTTTCTTAGTCCTGACATCTGAGTAGTTGCTGCAAGATGGGCTCTTTGGGTCTTGAAAATATAAAGCCAACATGTATTTCCTACAGCACATTCTTTGTAGCTCTCAGATCTAGCTTTTTGTTGTTTTAGAACAGATTTTCCTTAAGGAAAGGCAGAAAGTGGGTCAAACTGTAGCCCGCTGGCATTGGGTTTAGGAAGTATAAGTAATATGTAGGTGTGGGGCTACCCTGCTAATTAAGGTCACAGTCTACCATGACCAGAGAGCTCCTCTGAGCTCAGTGCAAACTGGAAGGCTCTCTTTACCGAAAGGCTTCCCCTTCTCTGATCTCACTACATCCTCTTCCTGGGGAAGGTTGAGTAGTCTTTAGCAGACCTCCAACATCTTCAAGGCAGGGACTCATGAAATGCTTCTCCATACAAATGAGGCATTCACAAAACTTTACACTCTACCTAATGATTTTTATTTACACTGAAAACTCCTTTTCACTCTCCAAGGTCCATATATACCCCTGATTCACTCCAAATAGGTGTATATGTACGAGCCCATGCTGATAAACGTATGTGCACACACTAAGATCATCTAAGAGAGCTGTTTCATTGAATTCTTTTGTCTAAAAGAACTGTAGCACTAAGATCCTTGAAGAAGCGTGGATCCCTGAAGCAGTTGTGGATACCCTGAGAGGGGGAGTCAGACAGGACACAGAACCACACTTAGGACCTACCTGCTACTACATCATGCTCTACAGCATTCTTTTATCAGCTAGCACTTTGCTGGACTAAGCAGCTTACCCTCTAATAAGACAATGATGCTGACCCATACGCAATCTGAGCATAGCTTCAAAGGTAATAAGTGATGTCTGTGCTATTCCAATCTCTGTAAAAACTGAGAAAAGTTGTAGTAGTAGGTACCAAACTGAATCACAGTTAGTAAACACTTTCCTGTCTGACTGCTTGCGGGGAAAAAAAAAATCATTCTGACTAGCAGAGTCAGCTGCTCTTGCCAGTTTGGTAAAACACTCCCAGCCTTTAGCACAGGGAAAATGCCAAATCTCAGAACATAGTCTCAATGTACATGGTGGGGATTACAGTGTGTGCTGTCTTTGTTAAGTTTTCTATGTCTGTGATAAAACATCATGATCAAAAGCAACTTGAGAGGATATATTTCATGTTACAGCCTGTAGTCCATCATCCAGGAAAGACAAGGCAAAAAATCAAGTCAGAATAGAGAGGCAGGAGCTAATGTAGAAACCATGATGGAGTGCTGCTTACTGACTTGCTTATACCAGGAAGACACAGCCCACAGTGAGCTGGATTTCCAATGCCAATAATCAATCCAGAAAATGTCCCCACAGACTACAGGCAACCATTTATTTTTAAGTTGACAGTTCCTCTTACCAAATGATTCTAACTTGCATCAAGTAGACATAAAACTAACCAACAAAATTGTGGGCCCTGGTATAAATCCTATCCATTTGAAAATGAGACACGTTACTCTAAAATGTAAAAAAGGTAATGAGATGTGAAATTTCTACTTTCAAAGTGGTTGGGTGGAAAGAGCATCTCCTGCTTCATCTGGTCCGTACCATTCATCTACCTAGTGGAGATTCAGTACTTAAGGTGTTGAAAGAATCCCTAGGGATAATTCCCCATGATCTTAAGTTTTAATATTCATGCTGACACTTTAAACATTATCAACAGAAAAGTCTATCATGGTATCTTTTCCACATTCTTCTCAGAAGCTTCTAGGCACTGCATTGCATAATGTGAATAGGAAGCACATTCCTAGTCTGAAAATCCTTCATGCCATGATGAAATATTATTGCAACAACCTCCTGATTATCGTGCCTTATTGTTTCTGTTTACTCATATTAAGTCATGTTCTTTGCTACTATGTCTTGCTCCTATGGGAGCCATGCTCCATTAGCTATCTCCACAACTTACTGTGTGTCAGAAACACCATCTTTTCTCCCCACCCATGATGCTGCAGCTAATTGCATTTGTATACACCAGGATTCTCTAAACTATTCCTCCATAGGTCTACTCTATTGTTTGAAAGTTTGACCACCTGCTTTGCTCACAGAGAATACAGTTCTCATAGTGAAAGAGCTCACCATAAACCTTAGCCCAATGAACAAGAAGAACTGAGGATTTTAGTGGTATGACTCCATCACCACAAACATACTTCTAATTGCAAATCCTCCAGGAATGCCAAAGAACATAACCTATGGTGGTATATTTCAGTACACACATGGTGTAATCCCTTTAATATGGTATGCTGTGTATGGGTTTGCACCCTTCTTTGTAGGATATGACAGTTGTGCATTTCCACTCTCTGTCAGTCTGTCCTTAGTTTTTGTGAGTGTGCGAGTCTCCTTCCAGAGCGGTACTGTTAAAATCTGTTTCAGTGCTGAATCCCACATCTCACAAAAAGGCACCTGTATTATAACTTGTCTACATAAGCCTAAAGACAGGAGACATCTCTGTAGACTTGACTCATTCTGTCTGGATGTCAACAGAAGTAGGAGAGCTCAAAAATTAATTGATAATATAATATACAAAGTAATATGGAGTTTATGATATTGGTTCTGGATATCAAATTGTTTTAGTTCAATCATGTTACAAACCAAACCAGATCAAATCTTAAAATCTCAGACATTTATTTTTCTCTATGATATGTACCTTACATAGGATTGATAACTTGTATTTCTTTATTGAGCACCAGTTGGAATAGCTAAGAGCCTGAACCTGTAATTGTATTAAGGGTTGGCCTATGTCACTCATATGTCTATCAACAATTAACACTGTCACTCACTAGAAATCATAGCAAGGCATATTAGTGAAGATACCTAAATGAAGACTGAAACTATTGGGTTGGATGCAGAAGAAGAGGAAACAAGAGGGAAGGGAGGAAGGGAGGGTCTGGCTCGGGCTTTAAATTTGTATAGTATTTCATCTACTGCATTTCATTTGCCATTAAAATCATAAAGCCCTGACTAATCTTAACCAGAGGGCAAATCTTCCCACCTCAGGACTAGGATCACCAAACACAAAGAGCACGTGTTGAGTGGAAATGGGACTACACCATCTCCGAAAACTACAACTCACCAGACTCTTAGCCTTGAAATGCATGGCGGAAAAGGAATCTTATCAATTTGACAAACAATTACTTAGACTTAATTCCTTTGCTTACTTATCTTGCTTTAGCTCGGCTATCTGGGATAACAGAGAACTCATGGCCAACTTTGCTCTGTCTATTTTTTTTTTAAAGCTAAACCAATTTTTGAACTACAAGGCTTGATAGGCTACCTAAAACTTATTATCTCAGGTAATTAACTACTATCACACGCAGCACTTTATTCACTGATACATGGAAGGAGTTGAATAATTGCAGTTGGAATGGGGAGGAACCTAGCCTAATTTGTAATTGCCTTTCATGGGTTTTTTTGTTATTGATATTTCAGACCAAGAAACATTTTAAACAACATTGTCAAATATACACTGCAAAGTATTTATATATTTGATGCTCAACAGGGGCATAAAGAGAATTCATATTCTATTTAGAAGCTATTTTTTCTTAGTAAACCCCAATGCACAATTATATTAAGATTTTATTAGCAATCATTCTGCAAAAAAGAGGTTATTTGACCTCACTTCATGTCAAAAGTTCTAAGTGTATACATTTTCATGCATATTTTGTAATTTCATTTTACTTTTAGACTTAATAGTATCAAATTTTTCTTATCCAATTCATCTGTTGATAGAAAATAGGTTGGTTCCAAGTCTTTGCTATAGTCAGTAAAGCATCAATAAACTTGGGAATGCAAGTATCTTTGTGTTTTATTACACAGTTTTGGGGATACATACTCTAAAAACATTTGTCATGCAATCTCTCTCTCTTTTTTTAAACATTTGAGATTCTTCCAACTAATTTCTACAATGGTCAAATTAGTTTGTATCCCCACCAACAGTGATTCAGGGTTCCTTTCTTTCCATATCCTCTTCCACATATGTTGTCAGAATTGTTGGTGGTAACCATGCTGAATTAGGTATATCTCAAAGTAGGCTTAGCCAAGGTGGCTATGGGTATTGACGAGAACCATAGAATTGCTTTGGTTTCCATTTCCCTGATGACTAAGGACTTTGAACATTTCTTCAAGTTCTTCTCAGCCATTCGAGATTCGTCTGTTGAGAATTCCCTGTTTGGCTCTGTGCCCCATTTTTAATTTGGTTATTTGGGTTGTTGATGTCTAACTTCTTGAGTTCTTTGAAAAATTTTGATATTAGCCCTCTGTCATCTGTAGGGTTGGTGAAAATCTTTTTCACAATCCGCAGGCTGCCATTTTGTCCTATTGACACTGTCCTTTGCCTTACAGAAGCTTTGCAGTTTCATGAGGTCACATTTAATCAATTGTTGATCTTAGAGCCTGAGGCATTAGTGTTCTGTTCAGTAAATTGTCTCTTGTACCAATGTGTTTAAGCATATCTCCCACCCATGGGGCTCTCAGAGTCTGAACAACCAAAGAACATACGAGGCCTAGACTTAGGCCTCTCTGCTCATATGTAGCAGGTGATCTTCATGTGGGTCCCAAACAACTGGAGTGGGGGCTATCCCAAAAACTGTTACCTGTATAAGGGATATGTTCTTCTAGCTGGTCTACCTTATTTGGTCTCCACAGGAAAGGAAGCACCTTGCCTTGAAGAGACTTGATGGGCCAAAGTGGGAAGATACCACAGGAGCCCCACCCACTCAGAGGAGAAGGAGGATGGGGAAAGGATTGTGAGAGGGGGTGACTACGAGAGGGGAAGTTAGCAGGATACAAAATTAATAAATAAAAAGCAATATATGTATAGATGTATAATACATGCACACACATACACACACACACACACACACACACATATATATATGTATATTTTCTCCTATCCTAAATCTTAAAGTGATTTAAAAATATATTCAAACATGAAAGTGGGATATCTAGTGTAAAGCTCAGAATGGCTAACAGAACAGAAGTTCATGGAGATGCAGATACTGAGGCTCTTATTAATTTTGGTGTGCAATGTTTATTTGAAATGTTATGGTCCATTCATAATTTTTAAAGGAGAAATTCTGACTTTCTTAGTGGATAATGGTCATTTTGCTCTGTAGGTCACAGTTCAAGTGCTTGCACAGGTGACATGGCTTCTAGTGGGCTCTTAGCCTTACTCTTCCCCCCCCCCCCGTTTATTCCAGTCCTTTTTTATTTTTTATTTTTTATTTTTTGGATATTTTATTGATTTACATTTCAAATGTTATCCCCTTTTCCTTTTCTGTTTTCCCCTCTGGAATCCTTTTCTGGTTTCCCCTCTGGAAATCCCCTATCCCATCGCCCTTCCCCCTGCTGCTATGAGGATGCTTCCCCACCCACTTCCGCTCCCCTCCCTGGCATTTCCCTACATTGGGGCAGTGAGCCAAAAGGCCTCTCCTCTCATTGATACCTGACAAGGCCATCCTCTGACACAAATGCAGCTGGAGCCATGGGTCCCTCCATTTTTACTAGTTGGTGGTTTAGTCCCTGGGAGCTTGGAGGGGAGGGACTGGTTGGTTGGTTGATATTGTTTTCTTCCTATGGGGTTGCAAACCCCTTCAGCTCCTTCAGTCTTTCCTCTAACTCCTCCATTGTCCCCCCACCCCCACCCCCATGCTCAGTCCAATGGTTGGGTGCGAGTACCTGCCTCAGTATTTGTCAGGATCTGGCCGAGTCTTTCAGCCTTACTCTTAAAGTAGCTTCAATGTGAATTCTACAGTGAGCATTACTCTTCTAAATAGATTCAATGGAAGATAATGATTCAGGGTTAGGAATAGACCTCTAAAAATCAGTCTATCACTATGTGAAAATTGTCTTTTAGAAGAAACATCAACAATTATTTACTTCTCAATTGCCATTAAGAAATTATATTTTAATCTACTGAATCTTAACTTTAGTAAGTTTAGATACTCCAGTGCCATATCTGCAATGCCATTCTTGTTTTGCTTATATTCAGTGTCATGAATATTCTCTTTCTGCCTCATAGTAGAACAATCTGAGATTTAAAAACCCAACTCAGAGAGCAGTGCTAAAATAAGTAAAAATTAAATAATTATGCAGAAAGTTGTATCACATCTTTAAATGAGAAAAGAATAGGATCATTCATGATCCCTGGAGGGGTAGAACGATGTAGGAAGGAGGGACTGGAAAAAGAGAGAGGGGATACTGTGGTGGTAGAGATGTTATATATGACAGAGAAATAAAGAAAGAGAAAAAACAGACCAATGGGGTGGGGGTGGAATCAAGGAAGGTGTTCCAGGATGATATCCTTAATAGTGACAACATGAGACAAATGGTAATGACTGTGAAAGGGGGTCAGATTTTTTTGGTATCAAAAGGCGAACTCTATCCTTAGAAAATACTAGAGGTCAAATCCGATAGCATCCTCAAAGGATGATTCACAGTGTTCAAGTGCAGTTTACATTTGGTATAAAAGAATGTCTCAATGCACACAGATGAAATATGTTGCATGTTACATTAACAGAACAAAAGGAAAGAAGGATGTGCATGCCACTATTAAATGTAGAAAACTACCACTATGATTGATATGGTGAGATATGGTGTGATATGGTATGATATGGTATGATATGGTATGATATGGTGAGATATGGTGTGATATGGTATGATATGGTATGATATATTTAGTCCCTCAAAACAAAAGTAGAATTAACATGTGATGGGAAAGCCTCTCTTCTATGGAGCATATAAAAGCAAAAGGATTTGCGAGCAGAGATAAGAGATCAGCCTGGAAATCATTATGCTAAATAATAGGCAAGCCACAGAAAGACAAGTAGCACATGCTCCCGCTATGTGTGAAGCTGGAAACAACAGGAGAAGTAGAACGGTAATACAGATGCCTGGAACAGAGAGACTGGGGAATGTTAGCCAAAGGTACAGAGCTTCAAGTGTTTCAAAATAGTTGTGATAAGTTTTGCCACCAAAACCAAAGATGATAGTCATGCTAATCAGCTCGATTTAATGATAGCGTATTTATTACATGGATCTTAACCACATGCATATCCCATACATAAATGCAAATATGGTTTACCATTTAATATTAAAGAAAATAAGATCAAGAAGCCTAGCTTAGAAATGAGATATGAAAGGAAGAGTTGAAGGTGGCTCCATGTCCCTTAATCTGGTTACTAAAAATGACACCAAGCATCTAAACAGATCAATGTAAATCAGTTTGGGTCATCTTGAAATTCTGGACCAGTAGTTCTCATCTAAGTGCACAGGACCATCTGGAGGCCAGACGGAGCACGTGTAGACCCAGCTCACTGGCGTAGGTTTGGCAAGACTGTAGCTTCAGCAAGTTTCCAGATTTTAGCAGATGCTCTAGTTTAAGAACCACTGGTTTAGATAAATCATCATTTCAGTGATATTGATTAATAAGAAAGAAAATTTTTCAACGGAAGTCAGGAAATGGGTTTTTTTTAGAACTAGGGTTTTTTTTTTTAATGTTTTTAATGTGATTAAGCATTTACTGGGTTATAAGAAGTCACTTATTAAATAAATGGTCAGACAATTGAATGATTATTTATTTTAATTTCTGACAGTTCGCTTTCTGCTTTGATTGAGCTTTTAGACTAAATAAACGTTGCCGTTTTTCCCTATTGAATTTGATGGCTGCATTAAGCAGTGCCTGTTGCCTATAACCAGCCAGGTGCGTATGTAATTTTCTTACTGTTCCTCCACACACAGGAAGCAATGCTTGCATAATGGAACACTGGGTACATATTTTCTGCTTTGTTACACTCACCCTTTTGCTCTTTGGGGTTTTAAATGTCCCATTGTGCCCTCATTCTTCCAACAGAGGAAATTACACTACCCACAGAATGCATGCTGTGTTTTCCCATCCTGATGGAAATGCTACAATGGTCATCCTGGAAGTGGCAAAGCACAGAGCAGGGACAAACAGCCCTGGATCTGGGTCATCCCAGCTGTTGCTGGCTTGGGAACAAGCCCAGCAGGCTCTAAACTCCCCCCAGAAACCATGTTTTGTATGCAACTCATTTGTGCACAGCAAGCTCCCCTCTGTGTGGCTGAGTTGGTGCCTGATGAGATGCACTGGAGTGATGGAAGCTTCAGAGGGGAGCAAGGACCTGGCAGGATGCAGGGCTAAAATGTAAATGAGGTAAGGTAATGGTAATGGCCAGCACTACCAGGCTTCATTGCTTTCAATAACACAAACGCTTTCAACAAGATGAATTTCTAGGACAAGAAGACAGCAGAAACACAATGCGATTGACAGACTGTTACAGGCAACTGATTCTATTATATTCAATAGGCTGAAGCAGAGAATATGCCCAAACGCATCATACCTTGCAATGATATTCAAAAGGGACAGAAGCATAGAGGCAGAACTGAATATAACTTTTCTCAGTTTATCTTTGTCCTACTCTTTCACATAATATCCAAGTCTACAAAATTTCACGATGTCCCAAGGTTAAAAACCTTAGTAAATACATGGTACTCATCACTCATTAAGGCATCTAATTAGCATAATCTGATATGACATATCAGAATTCTGTCAATACGATAGCTATCTTTCAGGCAAACACAATCTCTTCTAAATTCTTGCATTATCTGCATGTTTGGAATTACATGAAAACAGCAGATAAATAGCAAAACCTATCATAGTAGATTAATGCTTCATGGCCTGCTATTTTAATATATCTTTGTATAGCAATAGGAATCTATACGTTTACGTAACGCTATTTGCTCGCATTTTAAAATGTTTTTTCTTTCCTTTCACTTAAAATTAACTTTTTAATTTTGAAGCCAGGAAGCAAGATACATTCTATGAGATATTTTTGCAAACATTATTTTAAGACCTATAAACATATATGCATAATATATTTTCCTATTGTAGACCGGCTAACTAAAACATTGGAGCTAATATTTTCATTGCATTTTCACTCATGATTCCCATAGCCATAAGAAAAATAACAGTGTGATAGCTACATTTTTGGCTCCTCTGTTTAGTAAGTGAAGAGAGTAGTAATCCTGCTTTACAGTAGATTGTCTATTAAAATGTTCAGGAGAAATGTGCTTCATAAATGCAATGCTGCTAACATTTTAAGATAATTGTGCTATACACAGTGGGCACTAAGACATATTTTGTATCAGGAAAACTTTGAAAATAGGACCAGCTTTCCTGTTCCCAGGGAAGGGTGACTCAAGAGTCTACTGGGATGAACTCTGAGTATTTCAAATGAGAAAGCACTTTTACAATTACAGAGTCTAAAGAAAGTGCAGATTTGGGCACTATTATTAAGAATATACATCTGTGTCACAATTGTATGCTGACTATGATAGTCCCTAGCTCTGATTCTTTGTAGCAATTTAACAGTATATTTTCATTAACTAATTTGTTTATTTACTTTTCATCCTGATCCCAGATTCTATTCCCTGCTCTCCTCCAAGTCTCATCCTGTCACCTCGACTCCCCCCACAACCCCTTCCCTTTCTCCCCAGAGAGAGAAAGGCATCCCAAGGATGTCAACCCACCGTGACCACATAAAGTTAAAAAAGGACTAGATGCATCTTCTCCTAGTGAGGCTAAACTAGGCAGCCCAGTTAATTGAGAGGGATTCAAAAGCAGGCAGCAGGGTCAAAGATAGCCCCTGCTCCTGCTGTTAGGCATCCCACATGAAAACCAAGCTGCACATCTGTTACATATGTGAAGGGGGCCTAGGTCTTTCACATGCATGTTCTCTGGATAGTTGGTGGTTCAGTCTCTGAGACCATACATAGCCCAGGTTAGTTGATTCTGTATGTTTTCTTGTGTTATCCTTGACTTTTCTGACTCCTTCAATCTTTCCTCCCACTCTTCCATAGAATTATCTCCCTGCAAGGATAGCAGAATACCATGGGGAGTGTCAGGGTGGGCTCCCTCTTGTCGTATGGGTCTCACCTGCACGTGTTGTAGGCAGGACAAATTGTGGGTCTAAGGTTTTGCGGCTGTGTTAATGTCCCCATCCTTCCATTAGGAGTCTTGTCCGATTACAAGAGGTAGCCAGTTCAAGTTTCACATCCGATGTTGGGTCTCATTTTGGCCCTGGTTTGGGCCTTGAGAACAAACCCAAGTCTGGTTCGAGTTTCTGTGGCCTTGTGGGTGAGCCTAAGCCTGGCTCAAGTTTTGAGACCTGTCTCAGTCACTTCTGAATCGGGGTGACTCAGCAAGACCTGCTTGGCCCTGCTTCTGCCCTGCCATTGCTGATGTAAAGCTTTGCCATTGGCCCTGTCAGTCACCTCATAACCTAGGTCACCTTTCCTTGCCTCCTACATCATCTCACTCCACCAAAAATTTCCCTCCCTATGCTCTAAATTTATATAAGCATTATGCTGATGCAATAAAGTTGAGTTCCTGCTTCAACAAGACTCCCGCCTCAGTGTGTTTCTTTTGGACCATTGACACTCGCCATCCTTCTCAGCCCTGGAGAGACCCAGAAGGACCAGGACCTCTCTCTTCTCCCCCAGGCCTGCCAGCAGGTCTGCCGGCAAGGAGCCAACAATTTCCTATTGCTAGTAAACTTAGCTAGGGTCACACACATAGACTCCTGTAAGTTTCCATTGTCCTACGTTCTCCCTCTGTCCTCCCTAGACTTGAACCCTCATATTCCCTCCCCAGTTTCCTCTCTCCATCCACCTTCAATGTCTATTTTATTTCCCGTTCTCAGTGAGATTCCAACATCCTTCCTTGAGCCCTTCTTGTTACATAATCATGTTTGTGTCAGTGAATTGTAGCATGGTTATCCTGTACTTTATGACTAGTATCCACTTATAATGAGTACATACCATGCATGTATTTCTGGAACTGAGTTACCTTACTCAGGATGATATTCTCAATTTCTATCCATTTGCCTTCAAATTTCATGATGTCAATGTTTCTAATAGCTGAGTAAGTGTAAATTTACACAGTTTCCATTGTGTAAATGTACTGCATTTTCTTTATTCATTCTTCAATTGAAGGACATCTAGGTTGTTTCTAGTTTCTGGCTATTACAAATAAAGCTGTTATGAATATAGGTGAGCAAGTGTCCTTGTGGTATGTTGGAGCATCTTTTGGGTATATGTTCAGGGGTGGTATAGCTGGGTCTTGAGATAAAACTATTCCCAATTTTCTGAGGAACTTCCAGACTGATTTCCAAAGTGATTGTACAAGTTTGCACTACAACAACCAATGTAGGAGTGGCTCCCTTGTTCCATATCTTCTCCAGCATGTGCTGTTGCTTGAGGTTTTTTTTTTTTAATCACACCCACTCTGATGGATGTGAGATGGAGTCTCAGGTTGTTTTCATTTGCATTTCCCTGATAGCTAAAGATATTGAACATTTCTTTAAGTGCTTCACAGCTATTAAAGATTCCTGTGCTGAGAATTCTGTCTAGATCTGTACCCCATTGTTAATTGAGTTATTTGGTTTGTTGATGTTTAATATACCAGCTTTCTGTTTGATGTTGGCCATGCTACAAAATGCAATCTACATATTCAATGAAATTCCCACCAAACTTTCTTTTTTCTTTTTTTTAAATTTTTGACTTTTCGAAACAGAGTTTCTCTGTGTAGCCCTGGCTGTCCTGGAACTCACTCTGTAGACCAGGCTGGCCTCGAACTCAGAAATCCATCTGTCTCTGCCTCCCAAGTGCTGGGATTAAAGGTGTGCGCCACCACTGCCCGGCCCCATCAAACTTTCAACACAACTCTTTATAGACTATGAAAGAACAATAATCAACTTTATATAGAAAGACAAAATAAACCCAGGCTAGCTCACACAATATTGTACAGTAAACCCGGGCTAGCTCACACAATATTGTACAGTAAAAGAACTTCTGGAAGTATCACCATCTCTGATACCAAGCTACATTACAGAGCAATTGTAATAAAAAAAAAAAACCTCCTGGTATTGGCATAAAAACAGACAGGTTGACCAATGGAATCAAAGTGAAGACCCAGAAGTAAACCCACATATCTACAGACACTTGATTTTTGACCAAGAAGCCAAAACCATAAAATGAAAAAAGAAAACATCTTCAACAAATGGTACTGGTCTAAGTGGATGTCTGCAAGTAGAAGAATGCAAATAGATCCATATTTATCACCCTGTTAAAAACTCAAGTCCAAGTGGATCAAAGACCTCAACATAAAACCTGATACACTAAATGTCATAGAAGAAAAAGTGGGGAATAGCCTTAAATGTGTTGACACAGGATATAACTTCCTGAACTGAATACCAGTAGCTTAGACACTAAGATCAACAATTAGTAAATGGGACCTCCTGATACTGAAAAGCTTCTGCTTTTCAAATTGAAAAGTTTCTGTTAATAGGAAAAAAACTGTAGCCTACAGAATGGGAAAAGATCTTCATCAACTTTATGTCTGATAATACATTTTCTAAGCCAGTCGACCCTACTATGTTTGTCAGACTTATGTACAATTGGATGTAACATTACAAAGGAGAAAGTGTGTACTTCATTCTCCCCAAATCTTATTATTTGCCTATTGTCAGACAAAGCTTATCTATAGACAATAACAGTTTGGGAACTCTTGGGAATCAGATAAAATCTAAGAATTCTAACTGTCCTTAGTAGCACCAAAATTAAATTGAATTTTTGAATTTTAAGAGGCCTTCCATCCATTTTAAATCTCCACCCACAAACATGCATCATTCTCCAAAGGAAACAAGGACAGTTCTTTCAACAGTCATTCACTGAGCATTGATTTGTGCTCAGAAATGCTCAGGAAACTAGAGACTATAGAGAAAGAGCCAGTGCTCCACCCTAGTTGGGTAAGACATCAATGCTATCCCCTCACAGGAATGATGTCATCGTTCTGGGCAAATATGGGTAAGAAATGACTCTAAGAAAAACAGTGTTCAGTGGAGAAAAATCATTGAAAATATAAAGATTAAACAAACAGTTTTTTCTTTTCCTTCTTTGCTTTCTTTCCTGCTTTTCATGATCAGACAATGTAAGAAAACCGTGAAACCTAAATTTTGCTCGAAGAAGTATGTTATGGCTTTAGTGGAGATCGGCAGTTTTGAGTGACTGATGTGAACAGCACTCTCCCCGCACGCTGTAGACGCGCATAGGTGGAGTTCAAGGCCCTCTTTTATTTCCATCCATTTCTATGCTTTCATAATCGTATGTTCTCGCTCACTGAGCGCTTACTTTTGAAAAATGGTATTTTAACACTCGACTGTCTCTTCAGCAAAAGTCGTTTTATTGAAATAATAAAACAGACTGTATCCTGCTGAGCATGATATTCTACAGGGAGACAGAGGAAGGAGCAGACACGTGCCTGAGGTTGACGGGTTTGAGTGCATACAAACAAAATGCCAAAGGAGAAGAATAATCGTCCCCAAACTACATACCAATGTGTGTCCTTTATGGTGAGGTAATAGACAAAGAAGGAATATTCAAACAAGGAAGCTGGACAAGCCATCCCTCCAGATGGATTTTATCATTTAGCACTCTGGAGTCAGTTCTTAGGGTCACTAGTAGCCCGGGTGGATGAATGAGACAGTAAAGGCAGGGGTGAAGTGATGGAAAAGGAGCCTTAGATGCCCATTTAATGTATTCATGAAGTGTATGTGCTTCTATTAGAGAAAGGACCAAATAAAAACCTACTTCTGCAGACATTTTTTCACCTGGAGAAGAAAGCAGGATGCACAAATAATAATAATATAGAAAGGCCAGCAGAATAACAAATAAGCACACACAGGCACATTTGATCTGTTCTGAAACAACAGAATAGACTTTAAAAAGCAGTAAAGACAATAAAAATGCAGCCATTGTGAAAGAAGGAAAGCCTGAACCGCAATAAAGGCAGTCAATAAAGAAGCTCTCTCATTTAAACATCAAATGCACATTGTTTTGCAACACCTGTTATTCAGCCATAATAGCTTTCTTAACCTGTCAAAGTGTTTAAGCTGAGGAAAAGAAATGGGCCTCCAGCTGTGCTGTTCTGTGGAGAAAGCCTGTGCTGAGCGATATTAGTTTAATGAAATGTGTACAGATTGTAATTGTGGTAATAAGAGGGCAATTCCCTGAGGTGCTGTAGGAAGGCGGTGAGCTCAGCCAGGCAGAAAACAGAAGCGCACGGTCTGAGGAGAGAAAATATGGCCTGCTTGGGGAGAAAATGCAGGACTGAGGAGTGGTAGGGAAACAGGAATCCAGTAGGGAGGTTTACCTCAGACCATGTCTACAAAGGGTTAAACCCCTTCCTGGAAGCTCTGGAAGTGACCCAGAGCTAAGTGAATCAGGGTTCAGGCAACTCTGCAGGGGCTTCGGACCAGAGGCCAGCAGACTCTCAGTCCTCAACATGATGACTCGGACCTTTCAGGAACTCAGTCAGGATGAGAGATGATGGACAATCTCAAGCAAGTGGGGATCAAGGCACTGTTACACACGAAGAAATTTAAAAACAAAAACAAACTAACTAAGAATCAAATGAGCTCCGGCTGGTTGCTCTTGTGTTTATCTAGGCATCAGTCTGGGAGAGGTAGGCACATTTTAAGAGCATCACTGAAAGCAAGAACTCCTTTTGTCTGCTACCCCACAGACAATGCTCCCAAATTTGAAAATGCTTCAGTCGTTTAAAGTCCCCACAGTAGACACCCAATGCCGAACTCTCAAGGAAAGCCAGCAACTCCAGTTGGATATCTGAAACACAGACTGGTAAATTACTGGAAGCCTAGTCTAAAAGAGCCTAGAGTTCTGCACTCCGGAGAGACCCAGTCACAAGGCGCCATTCAACCCTTGTGAGTTTTACTCTGAGGCTCCACAGAGTCTCACGACGTGAATCAGAGAAAGGCTCTCTTGTTCTTTTAGCAAGGAGTGAAATATGAGCCGTTTTGAAATAAGCCAGAACATCCTGTTTTTCTTAACAAGGTCTGCCCTCAAGAGAAACGTTTTACAGAAAGTCTCATGTTATGACTGTGTTTTGTCAGCACGTAACTGCACCGAGGAAAGGGAATACCTAACAGAACCATCACGCACCACATCTCAAGAACACTGAGAAGGACTTACAACCTTTACATCCTTCTGGTGCACACCCTTAATCAGAAACTAAGAACCAATCACGGGACTTTGGAATATGTTCCTTCTTGACACATGCCTTAAAGCCCAACCTATCGTGCCTTTTAACTCAGTCCATTAATCCTGACTCTTCACAAAGGCTCAGTAGATTGCCTGGCTCACCTATAATCCCAGCTCTTTCGAGGATATGCAGAAAGCCCTGGAGTCCATGGCTAGCCTGATCTATGTTGTAAGACACTGTCTCAAATAAACTGAAAGAAAAAAATTGCAAGTTCCTTTGCCCCGACTGTAATTATTACCTCAAAGGTACGAATGGTAAGGAAGAGCCCATGCAGGAAGAGGTTGGTAGTAGAAACTGAGAGACAGACATTCCAAGAAGGCCCAGAAGAAAATGTTAGAAACGACTAGTGCTTGCTGTATTGGAAGTGGAGAATGTCTTGCTGGGCTCGTTAGTAGAGTGGACTCAGCTAGGAAAAGAACTCTGAGCCTGAAGAAATTTTAATAGAAAGTTCAAAATCCAAAGAGAGAAAAAAATAAAAGACAAACCTGAAACCCTTTCAGAGAATGTGACACAACAAATAAAAACTGAGGGTCTTCAGAAAGAGAAAGGTTTGAAGAACCATAACAGAATTTCCCCTAAATTCATGTCACAGAGAAAACGACAGATCCAGTAATCTCACAAAATATCAAGTAGAATAAAAGTATGGATGGAGGATATCAGGATATCATTTTCAATATACAAAAATTCAAAACACAGTGCTACATCGCTGAAGAGAAACTGTGTGTGAGAGGGGAGGGGAATGAATAGCCTATCTATGGAGGAGCAAATGGAAGCAAGCCGAGCTGAGAGTCTGCAGACAAGGCACAGCAGTACTTACTTAACCTGGGTTAGCAGTACTTACTTAGCCAGTTCAATTCCCACATGATGTCTCATACCCATATGTAGCTCAGTGCCATAGACCCAATTCCCTTTTCTGGCATCTTCAGGCACTTCATGCATGTAGTAGACTTACATGTAGGCAAAATGTTCATACACATAAAATAAATTTAATGAACTTTAAAAGGAAAATAAATCTAGCTTCTACTAAGATATCATATCAGACAGTCCATTTTACTATAAAAAGTAACTGTGATAATCTGGGTTAAGAGGACCAGCATGCTGTGGTCTGCTAACCCTGTTGACACAGTACACGGGATAGAGGAAATTTTAAGAACTATAGAGACTGAGATCTAATTCTTCCTGCCCCTCAAGGGAACAATTGTCCAAAAACATAACTCCCATGCACCAAGCCCCATTTTCAATAAAGCCTTCACAGGCAGGCTCATGAACAATAATCAATATGTAAGAGTTGAAGGCTCATTCAGATTCCAAGATGCAACAAAAATCTTTTTTTTTTTTTACTTTTATTTTTTCACAGTCCAGCCATTGGCTCCCTTCTGGCCTCCCTTCCCACTGTTCCTCATTCCATTCCTCCTCCCCACTGTCTCCAAGATGTACTCTCCCCTCCCCTGCCAGGCCTCCCCACTCCCTGGGGCCTCAAGTCTCTTGAGGGTTAGGCACATCTTCTCATTTTAAAGTGTGAACAACAGATCAACATATTGAAAGTTTGTAAGAGAAACAAAAGAAAAAAATACCCATTCTGTTTTGTGATATTAGCCTTTATAACTGTCAGAGGAACGGTTTTGCAAGCAAGACATTTGTTGTTAGTACACTGCCTTACAGAAATGTTAAAGAATATGTTAGAAAGGAGGCACAGTCTTTATTAGAAACCCGTAGCTCTGGTTGTAGCCCTTGGTGGAATATTGCCTACCATGCACAAGACACTGGGCTAGGTCTTAGGAGCAGAAAGAAAGGAAACTCAAAGCCACATAAAGAGAATGGTACGGAGACAGTGTACTCACATACAAAAATAAATCTTAAAAAAAAAAAAAGAATGGTAGCATGTTCAAGATCAAATAGATGGAGATAGATGAAAAAAATAAATTTGTGTTATTTTAATTAATCTTGACAGCTAAGAATTTATTCAAAAATAATATCACAGTACATTTAATACACAGATAGGCATTATGTGTGTGGCATGAACAGCAGAAGTGATACAGAGAAGAGAGGGAACAACTCTAATCGTTTTCCTATAATGAAATGCACTGCCTACAAAACCACACAGGGTTTTCTGAAAATGGGATTTGACTAATTGTATCTATATTATAAGTACTAGAGCAAACTGTACAAGAAATGAAATGTACAGCCAATGTGCTATTAAGAGAAAAAATATAGCCCTAAAAGTGCTTCATGTTGCACATAATAGACAGGGGAGGAGTCACAGAAAATAGGAACAAAGAGAAAAAAAATGACAGGTATAAATTTAGGTATACCAATGGCTACTAGGAATGATATTGGTGAAGCTATCCATTTTGAAACTTATTTCCAGAGTATACACATCCGCACATGCACACACAAACACGCACACATTCACACAGTCCTAAATAAGTGTTGTCCAGCATAAATTAACCTTAAACATAAAGACACATATAAATGAAAAGGCTAGTAAAGGTTACGCCATGGCAGCCACAGCCTGCAGAAAGTAAAGGTAGCTTACTAATTTCTTATGGAGCTGACTCCAGAGCAAGCAAAGTTATGAGCTATAAAAGCAGGTAGTCAATATAATGTAATAAGTCATTGCAATACAATACATCATTACACTAAAATAAGGAAGTCAAGTCTCCAAAAGTTACACTGATTTTCTCATAAACTTCCAAATGCACCTCGTCACATGTCATCAGAGAGTGGCTGGATTCACCTTAAGATGTGGCAACAAGCTGTGCTTCGCCTGCAGAGTCCAGTGTCTATGGGTGGCAGCAGTGGGCTGACACTTCCAAAAGCTGGAAGGAAAAAGGGTATTGAAAGTTTTCACCATGAGCAATGAGACATACTTAAGATCTAAGGTGTTTTAAAGTTCACTTACGTATCATACATCCTACAAACAAGTCCCAAACTATCCCATTGTCATGTCCCTGTGTTGTTTTGATTTTACTTGTCGGTTAATAAATGCTTAAGATATTTTCATGATAGATATCTGAGGGGGAAAATGTAGGTCAACCCACCAAGGTAGTTGGAGATGTCAATACTCATTTATCAAAAATAGACAGATCCTACATTGGGAGCATGGTGAGGACACAGGTGCCCTGGGAGTCATCATTAATCACTTACACGTAACTGACACCTAATGAGCTCCACCCGGCATCAGTAGAGCAAATATCCTGTCCAAGCTCACACAGGGTCCCATGTTCTATCTATCACTTTCTATGAATTAAAGCATGACTTGGGAATTTTAAAACCAGAACTCATATGACGGTTGTTTTCACACAATAGTGGTATTTAGTGAGAAGCCAATAATGGAAGACAAGTGAGAAAAAGAAAAGAGCCAGAGATGCAAAAATACAACCACAGCCAGGAGTGGAAACACAGGCTCAGGAGCCTGGTGCAGGATGATCACGCATTTCAGATCCATTTAAATATAAAACTCCAAAAGGCCAAAGGAAAAAATTTAAAAGAAATTTAACAAAACATTTCTAAAAATAAGTAACAAGACCATAGAGCCTCCAGGTTTCTAGACTTTTACTAAAATAATGAATGCTTCAGGGGATGTGGCAGCATTGAAGGCAAACATTAGAAAATAATAAAATTCTAAAATCTATCACAGTTTTTACCTCGTGAAACCAGAATAATAGAAGCAAATTAAATCAAATGTAAACAGAACAAAAAATAATAAAAATCAGGTCAACTCCAATGAAATTTAAAGCAGAATATCAATAAAGAAAATCAAATCCAAAGCTGGCTTTTCGAAGGATGATTAAAATCAATAAGCCTCTAACCAGGCTAACAAAGTAAAAAAGGAAGACACAAATTACCAAAAATTGGAAGTGAAAATGAAACTTTACTTCAGCTCCCAAGGATATTAAAATGGAAACTTTATGAAAAATTTTGTAGGTCTGTCTTACTCCATTCAGATTACTATAACAAAATTTTATAAACAATATGTTTATCACCAAGGAAGTATTATCTCTTGGCAGATTGGATGTCTAGTAACGAGCTGTTTCCTGTTCTCAGATTGGACCAACTCAAGGTGGTTTTGTTTGCTGGCTAGGCTTGCTAGCCCTTTAACCTTTCTTAAGAGAGCACACCAATCCAGCCATGAAGACTCTACCCCAGAGTTTTCATACCTGTCAAAGGACCTACCTCAATATTGTCAAAAAGGGGAACACAATTTCTACAAAAGAATTTCTTAGAGAAACAACACAAACCACAACACCAAGTTATGACAATATAGATGAAATCTTATGCCTTGAGAAAGCACCAGAAGAAATGCACAAGCACTGTTCGGGGACGCAAGAGTAGCACCAAGGGCAACACTGTGAATCAACATGTAGAATTTGAAATTAAAAACACATTTCCAGCTTATGCTATGCAGACACAGACTTTAGGTGAAATCATCTACATACACAAGGAATTTCATCTCTTTCAGGGCTGAAATTATTAATGTTAACATTTTATTTACAAATAAAACATTTCAGCGAAGTGCTAATAAAATTTTATACAAAAATAATAAACCATAAATATAATAAACAGAAGGAACATATGCTGTATGATGAAAGAACTCATAGGACAACATGAATTAGGAGACTTTTCTCATTTATAGTCAGAATATATTTAGGGTATGAGTTACTATAAATTTATGGATAGATTCAATATAATCTCAAATAAAACATCAGTAACCTAGTATAAGAATATTGCAAGGCTAATCTTAAATTTATATTAAGAGACAAAGAGCCAAATGTATTTAATATAATACTGAAAAACAAGGCAGGTAGGAGACTGGAGTTTTCTGGTTTCAAACTACATATTAAGCTAAAGCAATTTGATCACTTGGTAAGTATAAAGAAGTAAGCCCATGTCAATGGAATAGACAGAGACCAGAAGTGGAGCCATATACATGTAGTTAACTTTTTTTTTTTGTCAAAAGAAATTATACTCTTCCAACAAATGGCAGAATATTCAGATATCCATATGTATCTCAATAGGTCCAGCCAAAGAACCTTAAAAATCAACTTAAAATGAGGCACAGAGTTAAATGCAAGCACAAAACTATTGAAAACATAAAGTAAATCATGGGGAAAAGTTTAAAAGAAGTTTTTGAGATTTGTGATGACTTTTAGGTACAACAATGGAGGCATGATCTGTGAAAGACAGAATTACTAAACCAGTCTATATTGAGGTTACAAACTTGGCTCTGCACAATACACTAAAGAGGATGAAAACATAAGGCACTGTCTGGAAAAATGCAAACAAAAGAAAGTACATAGCAGCATATTATTGTCTGTATACACAAAAAATTATTAAAACTTGGCAATTAAAGGAAATCATTCAACTAAAAAGTAGAATAAAGACCTTAACAAACATCTCAACAAAAAAGAAGAAGGAGGAGGAGGAGGAGGAGGAGGAGGAGGAGGAGGAGGAGGAGGAGAAAGAGAGAGAGAGAGAGAGAGAGAGAGAGAGAGAGAGAGAGAAAGAGAGAACAAATAATCATATGGGAACATGCACCACACCATTCATTAATCATTCATAAATTAAACCAACAGAGAACTAGAGTTATGCACCTGTGAAAATGACCAGAACACTAAGTACTATTCCAAATGTCTCCAAGGATGAGCAGTCCCAAGAACTCATTCAATGCAGGTGGGAATAAAAACGATACAGCTACTTGAGTAGTGTTTGAAATTTTTCCATAACATCAACATACCCCTCCTATGCAATACAGCAATCATGTATCCTGGCATTCAGCCAAAAGAGTTGGAAACATCTTCATATAAAAACCTGCTTATAGATCCATGAAGAAGTTTAGTTCATAGTCACTTAAATGTCAGAGCAACCACAATTTATTTTAGTGTGTAGATGAAAAAATGAACTGGAACACATCCAGACAGACAATGAACTGTTATTTGGCATCATCAGGAAATGTCTACCAAGAAACAAGCATATGAAAATTCCATAATTAATGGAAAATACTACAATATTAGTCCATAATATTCTTGCTTAAACAGACTAGATAAACCACAAAAGATTAGTGGTCTCCCAGATTGTCTGGTTCTATAATGATGGACTCACGTCATTACACATGTCCAATGTGCCAACATGCACACAGATGCCTATGTATCTACATAAACATGAATGGCACACACACAAAAAGGTTTTGAAAATATTTTCCAATCTGGTAGAATAGTGAGAAACTATGGAATCATGCACCATGATGTCATGTCAAAATAAGCAGAAAGCTATCTATACCAAAGTCATCACTGTGCTACATGATCATGAGAATGAGGTAAGGTTATAAATGTGTACAGGTACTGACCACATAGAAAAATCTTCTTCGTTTTCCCTCAGTTTTGCTGTGAACCTAAAACTAATGTACACAAGAAAAATTCAGGGCTATGGGTATACTTTATTTATTAAGGTGCCGGCCTTTCAAGCAGGAGGATGTGAGTCAGATCCCCAGAACTCACATGTAAAAACCAGAACATGGTGAGGACCATTTCTATTCCTAGGGCTGGGAAGCAAGAGACACAGGGGAATCCCTAGAATTCTCTGGCCATCCAGCCTAGTCTACTGGGTGAATTCCAAGCCAGTATGATATCTAATATCAAAAAATAAGTGGATAGTACCTGAGCAACAACATTGAGTTTTTCCTCTAGCCTCTACACGCACACAGTTGCCTATGTATCTACACAAACATGAATGGCACACACCAAAAAAGGTTTTAAAAATATTTTCCAAGTATTGCCTCACATTTTAATAAATATTAAGCCACCTTACCTTCTATTGTCTCCAAAACTGTACAAGCTGGAGGTGCCCTCTGTAACCTCTTATGAATTTAAAATAATAAACGTACATAAAACATTTTGAACTGTATTACATTTCTGATCAATATCATATGTTGTTTTTTAAAAGCCAATCATCTTAAATCTTACGAAGTATCAATCTGATAGTTCGATTCCTAGATATCACCTATTAAACTCTCTTCTTGCATTAGTCAGAACTCTCTAGAAAGAAAGAAAACACAATGAATAAAATGGTATTTTAAAGGGGATTTATTAGATTGCCTTACAATATAATCAGAGGGTTTCCTTTTAGTTCATTGAGTCAAGTTTGCAACCAAAATTTATCACTAGACTTATTTATACCCCAAACACATTAGAAGATGATTTATAGGAAGAAATTTAAAACTCAGTTCATGACTGGCTTCACATATTTATCCAGCTAGCCTATCTGAAAGTCAGAGCCAATACTTTAAAGTGATACACATTCTAGTTCCTGTTGGACCCATTCATTCATTTTTTCTTTTTTTACTGTATCTGGACAGATCTAGATCAACAGTTATACACAGTCAGATGCCCTCCCTGAAGGTTTGTACTTTGGGAAGGGACTATTACAGCAAAGCAACTGGATCAATGGATTGCTGAGAATTTGGTAGTAAGAGCATATTTTAAAACCTTTTTCCTTAGTATTAAAAGTGTCTTTTATTTTTAAACCATGTAATTATTAAATACTAAAGGCATGAAAATGTTTGATCAAATACTCAAAACCCACAACACGGTGCATTATCTGAGACAAGTGTTATCTATATAGCTTACAGCATTTCCATGAACAGTGTTCATTGTGTTGCATTTAAAGACTTTGAAACATGAGCAAAATATGTTCTGTCCTTTTTAAACAATACTTCTGATGGCTTTATTAATTTCAAAAGCTCCCAAGGTGAAAAGGAAGAGGAAGGAACTTTTGAGGTGACTTGCAGAAGCATGAGCCACTAGAAGTGATACCTCCGATAGAAGCGGAACCTAAGTATAATTAGGAACCTAAGTATAATATACTTTGTAAGTATAATTACAAATTGTTTTTCCTTAGGATTACTCTGAAGCTTGATCATTAGCTCATAAAACATGATCAACCCAAGAGGAACAAAGGGCAACATTTAAGGTCAAAAGACTTGACCTTGAATTTCACAGATAGGATTTAATTTCACCACTGCTTTCTAATTTTCCTCTCGTGTTATATGCTGGTGTCTATACCCACAGGAAACATGGTTGTGAAATTTTCATCACAGACTTTGAGAAAGTTAAACTATTCACAGAAGACACAGTATTCTTGAAGTGCTATTGTGTCAAGGGCTTATCTCTTTTTTGTCCTTCTTTCTTCCTTCCTTTTCCTCCTTACTTTTTTCTCCTTTCTTTCTCTCTTTTATTTTCTATTCTTCTTATTTAATCTCCACTTCTAACTCTTCATGAAGAATGTCTGCATTCTACATTTAAGGAATAATTGACAAGGAAATTGAAGATTAGAGTTGTTAATTAATTTTCCAGACAAAATAGTGAGTGGAAAACAAAGATAGGATTAGAAGCCAAGAACCTTCATTTATCAACTCACTTGCATTCTAGGGAGCAGTAAAACTACAAATAAATTAGTTTAAGCAGCTTTTTACATAAAATGTAAAACTATATCTGAGACCATGTCATAAACCAATATGATGAATCTAGTCCAATAAGAACATATAAAGAAAAATATTTCCTATTCCCTTGGTGAGGAACAGATTCATTCTGAACATATTGCAGGAATGCTATTCTAAATCTGAGAAGATTAGAAAGTAGTTAGTTTTATGGCCAGAATGTTACAAACTGAATCTCATTTCTCTTTATATCATGGTGCCTTTTTCAGACTCAGTTTCCTACAGGCATGTCCCATACGCACAGCCAGCATGGAGATGACAGGGAAATTTGGCAGTAATATTGTAGCAAATTGTAAACTCAAAAGCCACTGTCTTTGAATGGTAGTCATTCTCGGATTATTTAAACAATAATAAAATAGACCATTTCATATTGAAAATTCCTACTTGTAAATCATTTTCAAAATACTATTCAATTGAATTCACAAGTGTAACAAATGGTTTGGAAATGAAAATTGACCTAAGACAGGAAGAAAGCTCTGTAATCTAGCACCAAACTCAGTTATCTTAATTCAACTTTGGAATCTCAGTTTGTTCCCCCATGACCTGGGTATTTTGTGTCAAGATAACATTTTTAAACAATAAATTCAAGTAGTCTATGAAGCTGAGTACCCAGATCCTGCTTCTGTCTTTTCTGATATTAGGTAATAACAGCAGTGCAGATTTCTGAGACTTTCCTCAGCTGAGACCCTGTATCATGCATTGAAACTATAGCCTTTCTCTGTTCCATGTGGTCATGTGTAACATAGTGACTGATTCCTTGTGATGTAACCTGTCCTGGAGCCAGATGCACCAGCTGGAAGACTACAGAACAAATAGCTCCTGCAAATGGCAACTTAGAGGTTAAAATTTTGTACTAGGATTTTTTTTTGAAATATTGTATCTTTATTACAAAAGTAAGTGGGGTGAGTTGTTTAGAACTATGTTGATATTTTAATGTAATGTGATTCTATACCATTCCTACCTACACACCTCCATATGAATGCTTTTACAGATGAAAATAAAACCAAAATTATATCATTAGTATCATTTGTTTAAAGAAAGCTCAAATTGTTTGCCCTTGTAGTACTGACAGATTTATTAAGGCCGTGCAGAGCTATTATTTTTCTATTATCTTCTGAAAGACTATAGGAGAGAAATATTTCCTAGGTGAGCAATGCAAGAACCTGGGCTTGGGGAATGGGCAGTGAGCCTTCTCTCCAAGCACTGAGCTGTGGCTCTTTTCTTCCAAGGAGGACCACTACGGGAAGACATCTCCTTGGGGATTACATTGATATAAGTTTATCTCTGTAATTTTGATGTTATTAAAGTAGGATATTATTCGAAGAAGAAAAGCTGCGCTTTATGACCATGGATGAAATGAGTGTGACCTTGGCCCTTCTTTCCACTGACATGAAGGCAGCACACAAACCTCTCCATGCTGAATGTCTCTCAAAGTCTGCAAGTGCTAGGGAAAGGCCGACTGCCCTTTATAAGTTCCAAGGCCCCCTCCCCTTGCTCGTGTGTGTGTGTGTGTGTGTGTGTGTGTGTGTGTGTGTGTGTGTGTGT
>NW_021621323.1:2518452-2525061 GCF_004785775.1 Grammomys surdaster
TGTGTGTGTGTGTGTGTGTGTGTGTGTGTGTGTGTGTGTGTGTGTGTCTGTCTGTCTGTCTGTCTGTCTGTCTGTCTCTGGGTGTGTACGTGCACATGTGGATGTGCACACATGGATATGCATGTGCATGTGGAGACCAGAATTCTGCATCTAATCTCTTCCTTAGTCACTACCGTTCTTGTTTGAGACAGGGTCTCTTACTGAACCTGAAGCTACTGTACATGGCTAAGCTGACTAACCAGTTAAGCTCCATGGATACAGTTGTTTCCATCGTCTCAGAGCTGGGGTAACAGATGCATGTCACTACGTAGTACTTTTCTGCATAGGTGCTGGAGATCCAAGCTCAGGTACTTGTAGCTTCCACAGCAAGCATTTTATGGACTGAGTTGTCTCCGGGACCCTGATATTCTGTTTCCTATATACTTTTCCTATTCACTATCTTTCTCAAAACCCAGAACTCTCTTGATCTTGCCTTGGCTCATCACTTTAAACCTGCAAACTGAGAGAGATCATTATTAGGTTAATGTGAATGGCTATTCAAGCAATTTGTTTGGTTGTAAAACAAAACTTCATGATGCTTTCATTTAGAAAAAAATGTATTGAACAGGATATACATTGAAAATTACACAGCCTATGAAAGAAAATTCTACAAAATTCATATGATTAGAACCATGTTTTCAAAATTCCCATGTCTATTTAATAGAGCCCTGTCTGCAAATCCTTTGCAGCTAAGACTTAAAGATTTTGTTTCAGATACTTTTCAAAATGAGCTTCATTCATACTAGCTTTTTTCCTGTGACTGAGTTAAACATTATTTATTTTTATTTTGCTTTGGCCTTCAGCTTCAGCAGAACACTGAAGATAATATATACAAGTTTCCCGCAGTGAAAGGCCTGTTCGTTATTAAGTCTTCTGTTTGGGCTTCCTGGCCTTCTAGGGGTCCTACAGTCCTTTCTTCACGCTGGCCAAGGCTGGCCATCTATTCACCCTGCTTCAAATCTGAAATAGTCATAGTTTCTTCAAGATAGTCTGCCTATTTAGGTCCAGGCCTTTCCACCCCCCATCTCCAGAAAACTAATCACCACGGGTCTCCTTTTCTCTTTTGCTGTACTTTATTATGTGTTTCAAGGTTGAAAATAAAAGGATCAATGCTTTTCCTTTAAACTATGACAGAGCTATTTCTTACATGTAGGATAGATATCAGAGATTTTCCTAGGGCTGTTTGTGATTCTACATGAGGGTAGTTTTTCCATGTCCATCTGGGCCTGATTGACTTCTTTACCCTTCATCAGAGTAATTTACTTGCCATCTTTACAGACATCTCTGCTGACATTTTAAGGCAGCCTGTTTGTTTTCTTTAAATATGATACACAGAACCAATCTCCCCTGTACTTGTATTCACCCAGAGGCTGAGACCATAATTTAAAACCTAAAAATAGAGGATTAAAAAAAAAAAGATCATTGGAAGATATAGAGCCTTAGTTCTGACTTGGCCCATGAGGCGTAATGTTATCACCACCAGAGGACCTGGCTTCTGCAAGCTAGAAGTCTATATTAAATTGTCATTCAGCTGAGTACTAGGGCTCCTAAGTAGGCAATTCTTATCAAGTTTCTCTTTATTTCCTTATAATTATATTTCGTCCATCGTTGATTCTATTTCTCTCTGTTCTCACTATTTTTGTTCTATTACATTTATTTTTCCTTACTGATCCTTTGAGGAAATATGCATTACAAAATGCTTTTGAAAGTAACAAGTTCATTTTCATTTGCTTACCAATGAGATACGAGGAAGGTACTAGAAGCCAGCTGTGGTGGGGCATGCCTGCACTCTCATGTATCAGGAGCCAGAAGGGAGAGAATTACAAGTTCAATATCACACTGAACAACTTGGGAAGTACCTGTCTCAAATTTAAAGGGGCTGTAGACATAACTCAGTGGTGGAGAATTTACCTAGTATGCATAAGGCCTGAAGTTCAAACCCCAGTACCCAAAATAAAAATATCTACAATATGCAAAGAAATGTGCTCAGGATGGCAGGTATAGAATATATAAGATAAAATTGTATTGTCCTTAAGATCTTATATTAAGAAAAATAGGAAATCACTCACATCAAAGAATACTATGAGACAGATTCTGATGTCTCCGAAAGTAATCAACTTATTGACAGTGTTTTCATGGCCTCCTCCCTTATCTAATGTTTCCCTCACCCTGGAGTCATAATGATTTGAAGAATGTAATTCAGATACCTGCTTTATTTAAAATCCTTCCACAGTTTCCATTTGTTGTCAAAGGGAGCTTCAAATTGCAGCCAGCACATTTTGTGACTTGACCTCAGTTTCTCTCTCCAGTCTTACAGGTGTCACCTCGCCCTCTCTTTATTTGTGGCCACCACAGAAACATTGTCCTGTTGGCTGCTTCCTCCTCAGTGCCCAGCTGCGAATACTGTATCACAGTGATAGACATTTTCTCTACAGAACAATGTTGACTTGGAAATGCTGAATTCAAAGTTCTGACCCAATATTCAGGCAAACATGCCAATACGAATGTGGCTACAACTTGAGATAGAAACTGTGGTGCGCATGCTCTGGAGATTACTTAATGTCATTGCTTACTGAACAATCACAAAGAGCAAAGTTTGGATACCCAGTACTCATGAATAAGCAAGGCAGGCATGCCTACCACCTATAAACCCAGCATTCCACTAAAAAAACAAGAGATTCCAGGGCCATGAAGGCTTTCTAGATTTATCAGAATAAGGGATCTCCTGGTTCAATGGCTGCCTCAACAAACCAAGTGAGGTGTCAAACTCAACAACCTGTAGTCTATACACACACATATACATATACACCTGTACACATATGCACAGCCACACACATGTAAGCATGTATATATATATACAATAAGATACATATTAATATATATTTATGTGTGAATTAATAATATTATATATCTATATAATATATGGTGATATTAATATACAATACATTAATAATATTACTACAATTTATATCATATATTTATATTAATTATATATTTCCTAACATATGATATAGTATAATATATTATATGTTAATTATATATTTTGTCATATATGCCATATTAATATATAGTATATTAATTTAATATACATTAAAATAAATGGGTTTGTGATATAAATACTGGAGTTGTCTGCAAATTCATGATCATGAGAATTGCCAAGCAAAAAACATATCAATTTTTAAAATGTTGACATAAGAAGAAACAAGCATATTTAAGAAGATTGCATTATTAGACTTCGAAAGTACTGTAATTTTAAAGTGAAGTTTGAGGATGATGAGATTTGCAATATTTTATAAGTATTTTTGAGTGAAAACATCTTTCTTGTTAGTCATCATTATTGTAAACACTTAAGAAAGGAAAATGAGGAGTTTTTTTTAAGTGATTAGAGATAAAAAAGAAAATGTGTATAAAAACCATCTTGAAAAGTATCAATTTTAAAATTTCGTTGTTTTCTAATAGGCAAATAATTGTGGAAATGCAAAGAAGTTTGACTAGTGTCACTGTTTCTCAAGAAATGTAAATTGTTCAAGAAATGGAGTCAGAAATGAAAAGAAGGTGGGACCAGAGCTGGGGGTACCGAATGAGATGATGCCATGGCGAGGAGCAGTCACACCGCATGTGTGATCAATCCCATCCAGAGCTGCACTAAAGCTGTGTGAGGGGAAATCCCCTCTTCCAGGTACAGGAAGCAACAGCTGAGCTAGCTGTTGCTGCTGTTTCAACTCAGGGCATTTAGTACAAGCAAACCGAGCTCCAAACAAAACTGTGTGATGCTTGTGCCTCCTAGAATCATATAATTGATGGGCCATGGCCCTCAAATTGAGCTTATTTATTTATTTTTGACAGCCTAATTCATTAGAGCAAACACATTGACTGTTCTACATTCTTCAGTCCCTTGCTGCGGGACAAATAAGAGAGACAGCCAATAGTGTAACCTGAGCTCTGGCCACAGTCCCCATCCACTCCATCACGGCTTCCGGCTGATTTTAGGTGTGAGTTCTCTGATTTGCTTCACCCTTTTTCTTTTGAAAGCAAGCTTTCTCCATGAGTTTCATTTTCTGCTTATTTTCTGCCTCCGTTTCCCCCCTTCTCCCAGACCAACAAATGCCTTGTAGCAGACAGACTCATTCATCTCCATAGCCTTATCTGGGGGAGCATATGTTTCCTTTCTTTGAGGTCAGATTAACTATTCCTATATGCAACACAAAGAAGAAATATGCATTGGCAGCACATTCTCCCGAGGCAAACCATCCTTTCTGTCCACTGTGTTAAGCCAATTTAACATGCTTAAACATGCCTTTTGTCATTCACACAAAACCAAAAGGCAGCTGAACTCTGCTTAATAAATCACTTTCTGAGGTAGAAAACTGCTCAGGAAATATGATGCCAAACATTTAAGGCTAAAGTCTGAGAAGTTTTAGTCACAAGTCCATGCAGTCTCCCCATGACTAAAACTAGTTTAACAAAGACATTTCAAAGAGCAGAAATTTCTTAATTCTAGAACGACCTCACTGTGTAGTTGAGGCACATTTTATTTTTGCAGAAGGGTATATTAGATAAATTGTTTTTCAAGACAGAAGGACATGTAATGACACAAATATATTTCAAAAGGATATGAACTCTAATATATGTTAGCCTCTCTCTGTCTCTCCAACCCTGTCTTTCTCTGTCTCTGTCTCTCTCTGTCTTTCTGTATGTATGTGTGTGTGCTTAGGCCTTAAGATGACAATTTTGACCTATTTGTGCTTCCAATTTTATTAATTCAACTTAAATGCAATAATTCCCTATCAGTAGTTACCAAACTATACTTTGTAAAGAATTTAACATAAAAGACGTAAAAGACCTCAGTACAAGAAAAGGAATTAAAAACAAATCAACTTGGACCCACTCCAGAATGATAGCCAGACCCCTAAAAACCCACATTGTAAAACAAAGAGGCTCAAAAAACATGTGCGCATACTCACACCTGCATACACGTGCATGGAGATTTGACAAACTTTCCAAATGATAACGATCGTTGCCAACTATTTGAGCATGCGTAACTGTTCACATCCTCACATTAAGTTTCGTTCTATTATAGAAGAACGAGCTGTGCTGTACACCGTTCATGCTAGGTCAAGCGATGTGCTTAGAAATCCATCTTCAGGTGGTCTGGGATGAATTTCCTGGCTTGTCTTTTATCTCCTCCGCCCACCCAGCTGCTAGACGGCATTTAAAGCTTGGTCATGTTTCCACATTCTGAGTGAAGGGGACTCAAAGCTTTTGAACACACAGGTGCCACACTATGCAGACTCCCCTATTACTATGCTTTCTGATGGATGTAGGGGAGCCACAAATAATGCTGGCCAGATAGCACAGTCCTTTCCAATTTCTGAAAATGCTATTGTTTCTTGGTCAGGTGGGTAACATTACAAAATACCATCATCCATATGGACACTGAGAGGAAAACTGGGTTGAATGGTTTTTCGGCTTTTAGCAAGCTGTGCTTTGACAAGAACTGTCTACAGCTAGTGGAGATAAGTAGTGCTTCCGTAGCTAGTAGATGCCTTACTGGGTTCTCTCCAACAGTCTTATGTATTTAAATGAACATGTAGCCTTAAAATATTGAGGGCCTTAATTTAGCTAAATGCACTTATAATAAGCAGAACACTTACAGGCCAGTTACTGGGCAAAGCGATAAACATTCATTACCTCTTTTACATGAGAACAATGAGCTGATAGAGAACATTATTTAATACATCCTTTCTGATTGTGTTTTTATAAGCTTACTGTGAGGAAATAATGTAATTGTAGGGCAACCTGAGTATGAGTGAATTTTATACCATGCTGCTAACAATCGTTCTACCATCTTTGGAAGTGAATATTTATTAAAATCTCATTCTACAACAAGAAATATTCTGTCAATTCTTCTCGTGGCAGATCGGTGGTTTATCCTGTGCGGAGCAAAATGGTACCCATCAGGCAGCTCACCAAGTCTTTACTTCTGTAAATTAATTTTTTATCATTGCTACATGTCCCACCTACTGTTTACAATAAAGGCGGATGTGTGACCAAAAAAAAAAAAAGAAATATTCTGTCTTACTTCATTAATTTCATTAACACTTATAATAAAGCCAAGGCATATTAACTCATCTTAAAAAAATAAAAGTACCTTTGTCTCTACATTTCAGTCTCTTTTCGGTGTGGCATGGTAGCCTGCAGGCTAAGGAAAGAGAAAATGTGGACACTGTCTTAGCCATAAAACCCTTGATCTACAATCTGTACTGCCTGCAAGATGTTCTGGGGCAATGGTAAGACAGAACTTGTGGGAGTGGACAACTAATGTCTGCTTTAACTTGAGGCCCATGCTTCATGCCCAACACTGCCTGGATGGCCATTAACAGGAGATTGGATAGCTTATGGGTAGAATCATGACTGGATAGACATGAAAGGAAGAAAGGAAGTAAAAAAAAGAAAAAAGAAAGAGAGAAAAGGCATTAAAGAAAGAAAGAGAGAGCAAAAGAAAGAGAGACAGAGAGAGAGACAGAGAGAGAGAGAGAGAGAGAGAGAGAAGAGAAGAGAAGAGAAGAG
>NW_021621323.1:2525161-2532221 GCF_004785775.1 Grammomys surdaster
AGAGAAGAGAAGAGAAGAGAAGAGAAGAGAAGAGAAGAGAAGAGAAGAGAAGAGAAGAGAGGAGAAGAGAGAACCCAATGATGTTCTGCTCATAGATCTGTGCCTGGTATAGTCATTGGAGAAGCTTCCTCCCACAGAGAAGATACAGAGATCCAAAGCCAGACAGTATGCAGGAAGTAAAAGTAAATCTGAGGAGATGAGAGGTGGGGTCAATGTATGTGATGGAGCTGGGAAACTGGTCAAAACCTATTGTGTAAGATGAGAGTGTGGGTAATTAATTATAATAAGCAAAGATTGTAGTGTGATAAGATGTAAAGATAGGATGTGATTGCAACATTCTGGGTGTTCTTGGCCACTTCAGTGTATTGGCTATTAAAGTATCATGGAAAACTTACGACAAAAAGTTTTCCTGATAAAATAATGCTAGTAAGTAGTGCTCTGCATTCTAAATGGGTCTCAACAAATATGCTGAGTATATACATCCCTCTCTCCACTCATTCACTTGCCTTTGATTTTATTCTGCTAAAGAATGACGCTGCTGGGGCCTGGCAGGATAATTCATTGGTTAAGAGATCTTACTGTTCTTACAGAGTTCCTGGCACCCACATCAGATGGCTCACACTCACCTAAAAATCCAGGGCTTAAGTATTGGATATTATCTTCTGGTCTCCATTGGCACCACCAAACATGCTCGGCATATGTACTCATGCGACAACACATGACAAACTAAAATCAATACGTATTTTATTTAAAAAAAATGTATCCATGTCAGTAAGATACAATTTTACCAAGTTCCTTCACATCTTAGAATTTAGAATCATATTCCCTTGCTTCCTATTTAGCATGAGAGGAGAATAATACTAATTAAAACATAATAATTTGTTTTAAAATGTCTTGATAATCCAAATGTAGATTTACGTACAAAACTTTATTCTGAAGTTCATGCAAAATTTCAAATTAAAGTAATTAAGACAGGCTCAACTCCCTTTTTATTTTTCTAAATAATTAAAGTATAATTAAAATATCACCCTCTTTCTTTTTCGTCTCTCTAAATTTTTCCATGCCCACCTTCCTCTATCACAAACTCGTGAGCACTATTTCATAGTTGTTGATAGATATTAAAATTATCAATAAAATGATGCATATCTTTAAAATATAAGAAGTTATATCTTTAGAATTATATATATCCATATACATATCCTAAAAATGTAAACACAACCTGCTTATCTTATTATATTTATATGTTGTTATGTTTATATGTATAGAATACATATAAAGGCACTTATATGTATGTGATTTCAGGCCAGACCATTTTGTATTGGCTAACCAATTTCAAATATTTATTAATCAGTTTAAGATTTCCAAATGTACTTTAATTTAAAAGCACCTACTTCAGTTTCTCACAGCTCCCAAGGATGCTTAGAAAAGAGACTCATTCATTAGCATAAATGTCTTAGAGAAAATAATCTAAAATCAATTTCATATGATACTTTACACATTGAATTATATTGTACTCTATACATACAAAGATGCTTTAATGTATTTAATGTAAAACGATAGGATGTTAATTTGTACAATTAATCACTTTGTAGTAACAAAAAAAAAGAAAGAAAGATAACAAAGAGCAAAAGAGTAAGAGTTTACTATGTATTCTAAACATCTTTGAAACATATAGCCTAGATGTTCAGGCAGACGGATGGAACTAGAAATGATCACCCTGAGTGACATAACCCAGACCTGGAAAGACAAACATGTTATGTAGTCATTTTAAGAGACTATTAGTCATAAAGTACAGGATTACTATGCTACAAAACACAGACCCAAAGAAGCTAAATAACAAGGAGAGACCAAGGGGTGCGGGCACTTGAATCTCACTGAGAAGGCTTATGGGGTGGATGGTTGGGGAAGACTGATTGGGGAGTCGTGGGGATGGGAGCAGGAGGGTGATATGGGGAGAGGAACGAGGAAGTGAATACCTGGAGAGACAACTGGATTGGGGAGGGCGGGTATCTCTGGGAAAAGCCAGAAATTTAGCACAATGCAAACTTAAGTAATTATGAAGGTGACCATAGCTAAGACTCCTAGCGATGGGGATATGGAGCCTGAACCAGCCATCTCCTGTAACCAGGCAAGATTTCCAATGGAGGGTTTAGGACACCAACCCAGCCACCAAATCTTAGACCCATGATTTGTCCTGCCTAAAAGAGCTGCAGGAGTAAAGACAGAACAGAATTTGAGGGAATGGCCAACCAACAACTAGCTCAGCTTGAGACCTATTCTATGAGAGGAAACACACCCCTCCCCCGCATACTATTAATGACATTCTCCTATCCTTGCAGACAGGTGCCTAGCATAACTGTCACCAAAAAAGTTTACCCAGCAACTGATGGAAACTGAGACAGAGATCCAACGCCAAACATTAAGTAGAACCTGGAAAAAACTACAAAAGAGGGAGAGGAAGTATTAAAGGAGCCAGAGGGTTAAGGATACTGCAAGAAAACCTACAGAATCAACTAACCTGAGCCCATAGGGGTTAACAGAGCCCAAAACAGCAACCAAAGAGTATGCATGGGATGGGGACCTAGACCTCTTACACATATATATATAAGGATAGACCTAGATCCACTACACACATGTTATAATAATAATTAAGAATTAGAAAAAAAAAGACAAAGTAAAAGCAAACAAATCAGAATAGGACAAAACAAACAAGCAGAAGATAAAAAGTCAAAGAAAAAGTTCAAGAAATATAGATATAGATCGATGGATAGATAGATAGATAGATAGATAGATAGATAGATAGATAGATAGATAGATAGGAAGATAGATACATAGACATACATGTTCACACAGAAAAGTCTCATAAAAACATATAAACATTCATCATAATATATATGAAAAGGACAAATGATAGGGTTAAAAATCGTGCCCTGATAAAGTGAATCAACTATGCATGAATCCCTTTCCTTCTTATGATTTCAAGCTCTTCCTGAGATTCAACACATGCGCGTCCAGGGCAAGGCAATGTGCTTGTTATTTTACTGTCTGAAAATCAGGCCCTTTATATTTTCGTGCCATCTTGCCTCCTTCTATTCATTTTTCTGCTCAAGTGACACTCTTAATCTCCCATGAAAATGGTATTTAATATCCCTTTCCATGTTAAAGAGAGATGTGTATCAATGAAAATCGTGTTTGTGTTCTGTAATATTTACCCTGATTGTATGGAGTCTGAAGTAGGTAGATGCCCAATAAACATAAACTGAGTGACACTTTGCATCATGGTTGGTTTAAGATAATCTCGTTAACATCATCAACAGCAATTGAGACAAACTGGTATCAGGCCACTTGTTTCATAGAAAATTGTCCTGCTTGTAAAGCACTAACTACAGTACATAGCTATAACTCTGGAGAGGAAAGAAATCAAAATAGAGACGGATAGGCATCTTGAGTTATTGAGGAAGCTATATCTACCTAGTAGCAGCAGACTCTAAAAAGAAATAATTATGTTTCCTCTTCTGCATCAGCTGTCATTGTTTTATTCTCTGTGTCACCTCCTTTGAACTGGTGCCATTATATTATACTATACTATTCTGTACTGTACTGTACTATATTATATTATATTATATTATATTATATTATATTATATTATATTATATTATATTATATTATATTTACGTAGTGACACAGAATACTTATTAAGGGAGAAAAATATTTGGTTATCTCAACGTTTGGATAATGCCCCCCACCATTCCTAAATATTCCTGTTGAGGCACTACCCTCTAGTAAGACCTAAAAGAAAGAGATAAGGTTAAATGGGCCATAAAGTGGTGTCGTGATCCAATAAGATTAGTGTCTTCATAAGAAAGAACACTAAACTATCTACTAAGCAAGAGTGTGTTCAAGAGAACTTGGCCAACCTCCAGAAAAATAAGAAAGCTGATTGCTCATTCTTATGCTTCCTGATTTATTGAATCCCAGAAAAAAATAATCAAATAACAATAAAAAATGTTCCCTGTCACACTGAATTAAAGGATAAATGTATCATTTTGACTTTTGCTGCTATAAAAATTAAGAAAATGTTTTATTTTAAACTTAATACAAGCTTTCTTATAAGCCCTGTAGTATTAAATCCTGCCTAGCACCAGGACTGCATTCTTTGTTATGACTAAATCATGTGAGCATGTTCTAGTATTCAAACTATTATCCTAGAGACTGGCAACTATTCTTTCCTATCACTTTTTTATCATTGTTCAAATCTTGAATTACTCTTACGTTGCCAATACTTTACAACCTATTAGTAAGCTGTATCTTTTGGTGGAGGAGAGGGAGGGTTTTACTGAGAATAAATCTTTTTGTCCTCACATAATACATCATGTTTACAGCTTGCCCTCCCTTTTCTCCTCCCAGTTCCTCCTCACTTCCCTTTCCATCTGTATCTTCCCTCTTTCTCTCTCATTTTAAAACAAACAGGCAGTGAGGCCATGGTGGCTCATGCAGGAGGCAGAGGCAGGCAGATCTCTGAGTCTGAAGCCATCTCTGTCTACTGAATGAAATCAAGGACAGCCAGAGCTACACAGAGAAATCTTAAAAGAAAAGAAAAGAAAAGGAAAGAAAAGAAAAGAAAAGAAAAAAGAGAAGGGAAGGGAAGGGAAAGGGAAAAGGAAAGGAATGGAAAGGAAAGAAAGGAAAAAAGAAAACGAACAAGCTACTAATGGATAAAAATAAACTATAATAAGATAAAACAAAAGTAAATGCGTCAAAATGGAACAAAAGGAAAAGACCCCAAGAAAATGCACAAGGAGAAGATAATAGATATAGGGCCCCGTAGGGTAAAAAAAAAAATACATACACATACACACATGCACATACACACGCACACACATGCACACACAAACACACAAGCAAACACACACACACACATGTGTGTGTGTATATATATATATATATATATATATATATACATTTGCATATATATGTAAATTAAGATAAGGTAGAACTATGTAATGTATATTCTTATATATTATGTTTAATCACATAAAAATATATAATTTCATGTTACATATAATTGCATATATAATATATAAGAATATATATTCTACATATATTAACAGTAAAAATAAGATAAAAATTTAAAAAGCCTTGACACAACATTATGAGACAAAGAACCAGCAAAGATGTCACTGAGTTAATTTTTTGTTGGCCATCTAATACTGGCCATGCAGCCTACCCCACCTCCTTTTTTTTTTTTTTTGATTGTATGCTTCTATTTTAATTTTTACTTTGCATTGGTTATTTTATTTATTTACATTTCAAATATTATCCCCTTCTCGATTCCCCTTTGCAAACCTCCTATCCTGTCCCCTTCCTCCCTGCTTTTATGAGGATGCCCCCCCACTCAACCACTCCTTTCTCACCTCCCTAGTATCCCCCTATACTGGAGCATTGAGTCTCCACAGGACCAAGGGCCTCCCCTCCCATTGATGCTGGATAAAGCAATCGTCTGCTAAATATGCAGCTGGGATACTACTCAGCTATTAAAAACAATGACTTCATGAAATTCGCAGGCAAATAGGTGGAACTAGAAAATATCATCCTGAGTGAGGTAACCCAGTCACAGAAAAACACACATGGTATGTACTCAGTGATAAGTTGATATTAGGCAAAAACCTCGGAATACCCACAACACAACTCACAGACCATATGAAACTCAAGAAGGAAGACTGAAGGTGGATGCTTCAGTCCTACTTAGGAGGGAGAAAAATAATCATGGGAGGTAGAGTGAGGGAGGGGGCCTGGGAGGGAGAAAGGAGTGGGAGAAAAAAGGGAGGACAGGATGCAGTGTGGGAAGAGAGAGGGGAGAAGGATATAGGGTCCATAGCAGTGGGGGATGGGGAACTGGTGGTAGCCACTAGAAAGTCCCAGATGCCAGGGAAGCAAGAGGTTCCCAGGACCCAATAGGGATGACATTAGGAGACTACCCTTAAGAGTAGTTGGTTTTAACGGTGAAAATTTCTCTTGGAGAAAAATTAATTTTCTTTTGCAGTTGGTTATCAGTTGTAGACTGTTTCTGGGTTAGAGATAGGGGCTTGCGTCTATTTCTATTTTCAACTATAGAATGCCATTTCATGCATACCCATGCTCCCCTGTGAATACTAACTCAGTCTCTTTGAGTTCATATATATGTCTTGTTGATTTACTGGGCTTTGTTTCCTTGGTGTCCTCTATCCTGTCTGCCTGAAAACTGAGTGTTCCAAGGCCTCTCACTCTGTATAATATCTGCCTGTAGGTCTCTGTATTTGTTTCATTGGCTGCAAAAAGAAGCTTCTTTAACAATGACTGACAAGGTCACCATCTACACTCATGATCTATGAGAATAGCAGAATATATTGGGAATCATTTTACTGATGTCTTTCCCTTAACAGTACTATATATTTTTTCCCAAGATCCCTGGGCTCTGTAGTCTCAGGTTCTTGACCATAGAAGCAGTGTTGAGTATGCGTTCAGTCTTGTTGAGTGTGCCTTAAGTCAAATCATATTTTGGTTGGTTACTCCCACAAGCTTTGTGCCACCATTGCACACACACACACACACACACACACACATATGTGTGTGTGTGTATTGCACTATTGCACACACACATATATAGATTTATATATTGATATAAATATATTTCTTGATTTATGGATAGATATTGCTTAAATTTAGTTATCTTGGAATGTCTTATTTTCTCCACCTATTGTGATTCAAATTTTTGTTTGGTATACTAGTCTGGCCTGTCATCAGTGGTCTATTTTAGACTATTACACATCTGTAAAGACTGTTGCATATCTGTCCAGGCTATTCTGGTTTGTAAAGTCTCTGTCTAGAAATCAGGTATAAAGCTAATTTGTAGGCATATTTTGGGGGGACTACTGTATCGGGTTTTATTATCTACTACCTTTCCAACTCTCATCCACCTCAATCACTTCCAAACTCATAACACTAGATAGGATTGAGGTGCAATATCTTCAACAAGCAACCCAGCAACCCAGCAACCCAGCAACCCAGCAACCCAGCAACC
>NW_021621323.1:2532231-2553536 GCF_004785775.1 Grammomys surdaster
CCAGCAACCCAGCAACCCAGCAACCCAGCAACCCAGCAACCCAGCAAACCAGCAACCCAGCAAACCAGCAAACCAGCAACCCAGCAACCCAGCAATAGTAGAAGGGGTAGCAGGGAAAAGCAGCAGAGGATGCAACACAGGGATCAGCAGTCATTACAGGTCCTCTCTGGGCTCTCACAATTATACCCTCTCAAGAGTTCCCAGAATTCCAAAAATAAACTATCTGCAGCTGGCAAAAAAAAAATCATGCACTTCCTAGAGCATGAGGCAACCATAGTTAGTGGCTGTTGATAATCTGAAGCAGCCCCAAATCTCACAACTGAGACTAAAACAAAATCATATTTACGTAACATAACTGGGTTTTTAAGGAAACCAAAATTCTCACTATACTGAGATGTCTGCCTTTATTTGTTACCTGGTCTTTTTCCTTTGCAGCTTATAATATTCTTTCTCTGTTCTATACATTTAGTGTTTTGATTACTATGTGCCTCAGGGGCTTTGTGTTATGATATAACCTATTTGGCGTTTTGTAGGTTTCTTATACCTTAATAAACATCTCCATTTTAGCTTAAAAATTGTTTCTTCTATCATTTTGTTAAAAATGGTTTTTTTGCCTTTAACCTAGATTTCTTCTTACTCTATACCCATCATTCTTAGCATTAATCTTTTCATAGTGTTCCAGACTTCCTGGATGTTTTCCAGATGTGTCAGGAGTTTTTTAGATTCAACATTTTAATGACTGAGATTCTGTTTTCCATGTCCTATATTCTTTTGGTGGGTCTTGCCTCTATAGATTCCATTTGGATTCATAAATGTTTCATTTTCAGTTTGTTTTCAATTAAGATTTCTTTATTAATTCTATTTCTACTCATGTCTTGAACTGCTTTTATTCATTTCCTTCTGTGTGTTTTCATAGATTTCTTTAAGAAATCTATTCATTTCCACTTTAAGGAGCTCTGACATATTCATTAAAGCTGTTTTAAGGTCTTTTACTTTTTTCTTTTCTTTTTCTTTCTTTTTTGTTTGTTTGTTTGTTTGTTTGTTTATTTTTCGAGACAGGGTTTCTCTGTATAGTCCTGGCTGTTCTGGAACTCACTCTTTCGACCAGGCTGGCCTCGAACTCAGAAATCTGCCTGTCTCTGCCTCCCAAGTGCTGGGATTAAAGGCATGCACCACCATCGCCCGACTTAAGGTCTTTTTCTTATTCTTCAACAACGTTGCAGTACTGTGAACCTGTGCTGATATGGTTGCTGGGCTCTAGTAGAGACATATTGTCCTGGCAGTTATTGTGTTTTTATGATGGTGTGTAGGCATCTGGGTTTGGGAAGACTTCTAGTTGATGACATCTGGTCTTATCTTTTTGGGAGATCAGTGGTCTGTCCCTTGGTTTTTGCTTCTTCTCTGGTTCTTAGAAGAAGACGGTGGTTGTGTGTTGCCTGGTAGGAAAATCTTCTGAGATCTTGATAGGTGTTTACTTATAGTTTAATGTAAAACATGTTTCTGGGAATTGAAATCTGACACTTAGGAGTGAGGATAGGTTGGGAGTGGGCTAAGGGGTCCACAGGAGGGAAAAAAACAGGTGTTTAAGCCAGAGCTGATTACTTCTCTGGGAATTAATGAAAATGTTGAGGAGAGGCCACAGCACGAAGTCACTACAGAGCTGAGGATGAGGCTGGGAGATTATATTTGGAGGAGCAGAGGGAGACATGAAGATCTGAAGTTAGCCTACCTGTTTCTCTGGTTTTGTGGGTTCCTAGGAAGTGCCTGAGTAGGACAAAGCAAAGATTGGGGAAAGGAAGATGAAGAGGGGAAGATCTGTGGGATCCACTGGACGTGAGGTCGGGGGGCTATTACAGGTGCAGTCTGCTGCAGAACGGATGACGAGACTGGGAGATTGGACTTGGAGACACGGAGGCTAAGGTGAAGCTCTACAGCTCGCCTACCTGCCTTCCTGGAAGGAGTCTCCTGTGGATTCTCAGAGAGTGCCTGACCGAGTTTAGGACTATGATTGAGCAAAGAATGAGGAGGTGTTTAGGAGCAGAACTCTGGAATTCCGTGGAGATGGAGCCACAGTTGGGGCGGGTGGCTGCAGGAGGTATTCTGTTGAAGATCAGGGATGAGACTGGTGGATTGGATTTGCAGGAGCGAAAGGAGAGAGAGAAAGACCTGCAGTCGGGTCTGCTCCCCTCCAGGCACGATCTGCAAGTTCCCAGGGAACGATTTCTGGAGTTGGGCCATCTTACAATCCCATCCAAAGGCCATCTTCACACTTTCAGAAAACTAAAGCTACATTTCAGAAATAACACATCAACTTGCTTAGGTTTCATTTGAAAAGTCTTAAAGGAGCCAGGCATTTTAGAGGGACAGTGAAGAATCTTGTTTGGAAAACAGTCGGCATGGAAATATGCTCCCCTCCCCAGAGTTTTGAGTATGAGGGTCTATCAGTGTCAGACCTAATTGCCTTCAGTGTTTCCCACAATTGATGGAATTGAAGTCAAGGAGCCTTTATCATCCCTCACCATTATGGCTCTCTCACTGTGCGGCAGATGGGTACACCTGGCCACAGCTGACCAAAGGCCATTCAGATTTGTTTTGTCTTATTGCTCTTGCAGACTAAAACTGCCGTCAGACTCAAACACTTGTCAATGAAATGAAACACAGCTCCATTAAAAAATAATAAAGAAGCCAATATAAGAATTTAAATCTAACACAAATAGAAGACAGGTAAAGTATATTAACTATAATCTGAGAAAATATTCAAATGCCCCAATGGGCATAGTGTTAAACTCCGAAGTGGCTATGAATATAAGCTAATAATAGCATATAAAGACCTAACAACAGCGTATGATGAATAGTTGCTGAGGAAATACAAAGAGTCGCTAGTGACTGTACAGTACAAGTGTCATCAAGCCATAGCCTGAGAAGTACATGAAGATGGTTGTATGGTGTCAATGACAATGGCAATCTGAATCTCTTCTTGCATCTCTAGGACTTTCAAGCTGATCCATCAGACAGACAACTTCTTGGGAAAGACTCCACAGATATTAATTAATGACCATAGTTAAAAAGGTTGTTTTCTCACAGGAGGAATAGTTGCTATAGTGATAATCTCTCCAAATGTTCAGATAAGTCAAACGACCCCATGTATTCATATCAGCGTTTGTGTGTTGTGTTCAGAGAACTTCAAAATTGGCATTCTACCTCAAACCCTGGCAGTATACAATAATTTCATAAGCTTGATGCATTAATCACAAGAATTTATAATAGAGGTACTTTGTTGAAAGTGGATTTTGAAAACAGAACATTGATTACCTTAACAGAAAATGAAAAATTATCTTCAGCAAAATAATCTAGAAAAGTAACAAATTCCAAATAAAGACACTTTAACATTGATTTTTGTGTGTAGTGGGGGGGTGAATTTGGTACTAATATCATAAATTAACCAACGTAACTTTCTGTGGTCAATTGGCTTTGCATCCCAAACGTCATTATATGAGGAAGTGTGTTTTCTCATGAAGACTGGGGCAGTTCTACTGTAGAAACAGACAGCAAGTCAACTGGGTTTAGTTGTATAATCCAGATAATGTCATACTAAGTGACATTTTTAAGCAGGAAGTCAATTTCATTGGATACTGGTGCTCTTTCACCAACTACCAGGCTATTTATGGCCCTCTACCAGACCTGTTACTACTGATAAGCAGCCAGAACTGTAGGCATCTTGGAACAGTCAAAGAGTATACTCTGTTTATCCCAAACCCCCTAGCTACCAGGTGAATCTGTGCCCTCTAACTACTTAAACAGGGGAGTGAAATTTAATTTGACTATTTGGAAGAATTATTGGCTTAATGAACAGCAAGTATTGTCTCAAAAGTATCAGTCATACACGATTATGACTTTTGCTCAGGCTAAGAAACCAGAGTGATATAATATTATCATTTGATCAGCAAATGAGTTATTCCTTAAAAGAACTGAGTACAAATATAAATGTTTTGCATACTTGCATATATATACATACATATACACATACACATATACATATATTTACCTTATGAGTATTTCTTCTTGCCTAATGAAAATAGATATGATTTCTTAATTTAAGTTCAGGGTAAATATAATATGAACTTAGGCTTAGCATAAATTTACATCAGAAAACATTTCCCCTTCCACATTCCTGAAACTCTGACTTGTTTGAGTTTAGCCCACAGAGTCATTTTCCTACCAGAACATGAGTCTCACTGGTATTTAATCCTTTGAATTTAATCACAGCTTCAGCCAATTCCAATAGGCACCATGTAACTGGAATGACCATGGCAGATGCAATGCTGTTCTTTGCCAGTGCTCTGTTTCATCTTTCCTGGGCAGCTTTATTACTGTGCATATGTTTATGAACATGAATTTCCATGTCTAAAGATTCCAGAACAAAGGGAAATGATCTCTGCCTCTGAAAGAAAACTAAACCTTTAGAACGTAGTGATGCCTTTGGAAGCAAAATCTGTAGCTGGGCAATTGGCATGCTAAAGCAAGAGTTCTTACCTTTGGCCAGATGGGAATCCATTTCAAATAGACTTGTCTGAAAGAAACATGCAGACTCGTTTTCATTGGCACATTTAGACCTTGTCTTAATGCCTGCCTATTTCGTTATTCTCTGAATCAACAGGAACACTGGTATTGTTGAGGAATGGTCATAACCTTTCAGTCTGATGTCCATGTTTAAACATCAACATATTTAGATAGAAAAGGACTAAGCAAACTCTGATGGCATCTTAATCTTTGGACGTAGCATAAACTCCATGTCATATGCACATGACACCATAAAGAACAACTTACACATTATGTTCACATTTGAATCTTTTATAAACTTGTGTGATAAGGTTAGAGCAGGTAGCAGGAATTGAGAACCAAATTCCCAAAGGATCTGCATTTCAACTAGGTTTGCTCATATGCCTACTCATGGTTTGCCAACATTCCATCAGCTCATTCTGCCTTCCAATACAAGTCACAGTTAGCCATGCCCTGAGAGACAGTTACTGTTTTCATTTCTGTTTAGTACCAGGCTTCCTTCTCCTCTCTATCTTCTAAGGCTCAAGCAAATTCGATTCAAAATTCAAAGGAATTTTTAAGGTCATTTTCTGAAAAGGAATTTTAAGGTGCATCTGTGTTTGTCTGTGTATGTGTGAATGTATGCCACATACATGCAGGGTCCCACGGAGATCAGAAGATGGCACCAGACTCCCTATAGCTTGAATTGCAAGTAGTTTTGAGCCAAGGGACATGAGTGCTGGGACTTAAAGTTGGGTCTTCCAGGAAACCCTCTTAACTTCTGAGCCATTGCCACCACCTATTATGGGCACTTTTTTTTTAAGCAGACAAATGTAGAGATTGTATTGAGTTATCTGCTTTTATGGTTGTGCTCCAGTTTCATGACCACCATCTGAAGAGGGTAGCATAATTGAATAGCCATGGCATTCCATGCTCATCTGAAGTAGCAGCACTAGTAGGTTATTACAGTTGAGAGACTATAGACCAGAATTTAGGTAACTCTTTGATACTAGAGGCAAGTCTAAGTCATTTGAACACAAGTCTAAATGACTTTAGAACTATTTTCTGTAATAACGATAATGGTAAAACCACCTGCATATCTTGTTGTCAATTTTGAGTGGTTGGTAGACGCTTTCTGGGAGTCTGTCTTTTAAAGGATATGTATGTCAAGTTAAGGGGTAGGAAAGAAGAGTCTAGAGATGTTAATGAACAAAAGGGATCAGTTTTGTCAGGGCTGCTGTGGTAATGTCAGAATCATTTGATCTCCTAGGCTGGTCCTCTAATCTGAATGTACGAAAACAAGGTTTTGTAACCTTCCATGTTACCACTCAGAGTTGAATTGATGCAATGGGCTAGACTTTAATATTTTCCAAACAAGAACATTTTACGATAAGATAGATCTACCAAGGAACAATTTGAGCATGATGTAAGTGCACGGTTGTCTATGGTTCATTTCATTAGTGAGCATAGCCAAGAAAAGGCAGAGAATGTTATGTCTCTCAAAATGGAGGCACCCAGATACATAAAAATAGACAAATAGTGACTCCCGAAATATCAGTCATCTTCATTCATCACAGCAGGCCTGAAGAGTCACACCTGCCCAACAAGAGACTGCTGTCCCCTGGCAGATTCCAATAATAATCTCCCCTGCACCACTTTGCACAGCTTCTAAATTGGCCTTCTATCAAAATAAAGTACCATGTTGTACCATTGTTGGTAAGCAATCTAATTTTGTAAGGAGTGCTACTATGACTCCTGAAGCCTTGTTCTTAACAAGGAACTGGAATGGTGAGAATTGTACCACTCAAAACTAGCCTCACGCCCCCCCCCCCAAAGACCAGAGATTTTGATTGTGGAAATTTGAACAATTACTCTTAAGAATGCAGGTATCTTTCCAAGGCAGCATCCTCAGAGTATAGATGAGCCAGATAAGATGTTGCCATCATCAAGTTTTAGAATTATACTGGGAAAGAATGCAGCCGACTCAACATCGTGCCAAGGTGGGACAGTAAAAGTTGTTTAGGGCGTAAAGGGAGGCTTAGCGGTATATCAGCAGGCACCAGGGACTCTAAACAATGACATAAGAAATTGCTCTTCTATGGGAAATGATCTCTTGATAGCCTGAATTTTAAACACTTGCAACAGTTAAGGCCATTGCTGTTGCTTATTCTATGACAAATATTTTTCTGCATTAAAGTGACTTCAGGCAAAGTCTACTTATGGAACTTGCACTGACTGATACACTGTGTGTGTGTTTTTGGTGTGTGTGTGTGTGTGTGTGTGTGTGTATCAGTGCAAGCTCCATATAAGTATCAGAGCAGTTCAGAGTTTTTCACACTAGATTTTGGCATAGTTCATCTTTCTAATTCCTGCAAAATCGCTTCTGCTTAATGAGATTGAAACTAAACACATTCTTGAATGTAATTTGTTAGAATAGAAATGAACAAACAGAGAACAGCGATTATGAAGTCACAGAAATAGAACGTGGACTCGCTCATTTTTGTGGATTCATGTGAGCAATTAAAGTTTTTATTTGTGCATAAAATAACAAGTAGCTATACAAGGGGAGAAATACAGTACATCGCACTTAGGCTTGAATAACAAAGGGATGACGATTTCCTCTCTCTGAAAGGCCACAAAAATACTATGACCCTGATTCCCAGAATCTGTGAATACTTCCTAACAGAGGATAATGCACTTTATAGGTTTGGTTAAATTAATGGCCTTGAGTCCAGAGGGCACCATATCCTCACAAGTATCATTAGAATTGAGAGAGGTTCAGGAGAGGGTAACGAGAAGTGCCTGGACAGAGTGTGCAGTCATTAGGTATCTGGGTTTGGAGGAGTCAAGGACAGCTTCAAGAAGCAGGCAAATGGCAGAACAGGTGTTTTCCCGCAAAGGCTGTTGAAGGCGTAAGCACCTGAGAAGCCTGAGAAGCTCTGAGAAGCTTGGCATTTGTTAGTATTCTGTCTAAACTCCACCTCCACAGTTACTTGGCAGCAGCCAGGTATGCTCCTCTCCACAGTTACCTGGCAACAGGGAGGTAGGCCTGCCCACTATAAGAGGGACGCCTGCCCCCCCTCCTCTCTTTCTTGATCCCTTGATCCCTCTGCCTGCAAGTTCTCTGCCCTCTCTCTCCTCCCTCTACCCCTCTCTCCACGTGTTCATGGCCCATCTCTACTCCACTACCTCTCTGCTCTCTCTCTCCTCTTGCTCTCTTCCTTATCTCCTATTCCTCCTCGTGGAACCATTTGGTCTGGCATTATCTGTCCAAGCTACTCGCGAAAATCTAACAGCATTAGCCCCTTAAGACTTGGTTTATATACTTCTGCTTTCTAGAATTGTATGACAATGTCTGTGAAGTTGGTAAGCGAGCAGAGGTCTGTTACAACAGTGGTGGGAAGCCGAGACAGTTGGAAGTTAATGTGATGGAATGACTGAAACTAAAGGTAACTTTCTTTTAGCACATACATGGGCTGGACTCACAACCTCCGTCTATATGTAGCAGATGTATATCTCAGTCTCCATGTAGGCCTCCCAGAAACTGGACGCTGGTCTGCCCCTAAAGCTGTTGCCTGTCTGTGGAATCCAGTCCCCAACAGGGCAGGCCTGTTTGGCCACAGTGGGAGAGGATGTGCTAGTGCGTGTGTGGGGGGGAATCCCTTGGAGGTCCCACCCGCTCAGATGAGAAGGGGAGGGGATACCGAGAGAAGAACTCTGTGAGGGGAGTACTGGGGTGGTGGACAGCTATAGAAATGTCAAATAAAAATAATGAAGTCATTGTTTGATTAGCAAAAAGAAAAATTAATAAGATTATTGTTACTAAAATGTTTGTCACTAGTATGACATGTTAAAAGACTAAAGCGTATGCTTCATCCACGGAACCAGCACTAAGTTTCAAGAACTCTTTTGGCAACAGAAAGTTGCCCTCCAGACCTACCCATCCCACGCCCTCCCTCTTTCTACTCTCTCTTTATTGTTAGTCCCATTATAATGCTAATTGACTGGGCTCTTTTAATTGTGCCAATATATAGACATGCTATAATACTGTAAGAGAAAAGGCGGGAAGATAAATTACTTTACTGACACAGTCACTCTCCAGGGATGAACCTGGGTCTTATTTATCCCCAGCACTGAAACAATCATGTCATCAAAATAAAGGAAACAATAAAATGTGATTAACAAATTAATAAAAAAAGAGAACTTCAGCGTTTCATTATTCTTAAGATTGTCATTTTATCAGTTATCCCTTCTTTTTCATTCCTCCAAACTCTTCCAAATGCGCTTTCCTGGTTTTATTTTAAATGTATGGTGTTTTTTTGTAATTAATTGGTTATGTAGCTTTTACATAGCTCATTTGGCTCCTTGTAAAAATTTTGGATTTTTATATTTTAATTGTTGTGTGGAATGTTTTCTATGCATGCATATATGTGCACCACGTGCACTTCTGGTGCCTTCAGGGATTAGAAGACAGCATTGGACCACACGGAACTATAGTTACAGATGGCTGTGAGTCATCACGTGGTACTCAAACCTGGACAGACGCCGGACAGGTTCACAGGAGCACAACAAGCACTAAACCACCGCACCATCTCTCCAGCATCTTCCTAGGACCCTTTCAACTCTTCATTTCAAAGCAGGATGTTCATCAATATTTTCCTAGCCTCCCTCTTCCCAAAATGATGTTATTCCCTAAGTCCTCACAGCCTGTTTGCTCTACTGTGCAGTTCATGTCAGACTCTGACACGCAGCAACACTAGTTCTGTGTACCGTTTGTTTCCCAGATAAACTGTAAGTTCTTAACAGTCAGAAGTGTGTAATGCACTTGAAGTTCGAATAATTTGAATTTGTTACATAATAATTACTCTTCAACTAAAAAAAGGAATTGCCAAGTTTTCCATCTTAATTCTATAAAATATCGTCTTTGCAGCTATGAAAATATTTCCCCATGCTTTTACACCTCTTCAGATAAATCACACCTTTTCTCATTAACTTGGTTTAGGCTGTGCCACAATACAAAAAAAAAAAAAAAAAAATTCCAGGAAGCTGTTACTCTGAGGTGTCAGCTTTAATATATCTTACAGTGGGACCCTTAAGATAAATGAGTTATTTTCCTTTAATATCAAATTTAAACAATTTTAAAATGGGTCTCTGGCACAAACTCACTTCACTGCACTCCAGAACATTTTCTTACTGCTGTTAAGTCTGAATCTTCCTTCCTTGGGCACATTAATACCTACCGAGTACTCTACAGATATCTTTTATCTGGTAGTCCAGTGATTTATAGACAAGCATGAAGCCCAAACAGTGGAGACCTTAATAAAAGGCTTAATATGAAACTCTTTACAATGTAAAAATGTATCCCCTTATTCTTTCCTGGGACCTAGAATAATATGAATATCAAGCGTATGTCTCCACATGGCTCCAGCTGCATATGTAGGAGAGGATTACCTTATCTGGCATCAATAGGAGGGGAGGCCCTTGGTCCTGTAGAGTCTTGATGTCCCAGTGTAGGGGAATAGGCGGAGTGGGTAGGTAAGTGGGGAGGCATCCTTATAGAGGCAGGGGGAGGGGGAGCAGATAGGGAGTTTGTGGAGGGCAAATTGGGAAGAGGGATAAGATTTGAAATGTAGATAATTAAAATAACCAAAAAGAAATACCTTTGGCTATTTAAAATCCAGTTTTAGACAATAAGTTTATATGATACAGTTTATACATTTCTACCAAGGCTTTTAAAACCCTTTGAATACATTTTCCAAATGTTTTGCAATACGTTTAATATTGTCACATATAGAATGTGTATAGAGAGAACTCATTTGAATCTTCTGACAAGAGTGCCTATAGAGTTCAATTGGGAAACACCAGTCTGGACTATCAAAGCAAAGAAAATTCAGCAGGAAACAACAGCCCACCTACTTCTTATGCAAGCCACACTGTGGTTACTAAACTCTGTTAAGATGGTATTAAAGAACGTATTTCCCTCAAGCAGTCTCTTAGATATGTAAAACCTGATATTTCGTCTTGTTTGAAAATCTTATGTGAATGTAAATCAAGATGAGGTAGCAGAATGTTATTGAACACAACAGTCATCTATTTGACCTACAATGCCTCAGACAAAACTTAATATCAAACAACACATTTTGCAAGAAAATAAAATTGGAATCAACCTTCTTTATCTGATAATTCTTGACCTGTGGATCATGTTTTGGTTTAACATTTGAAACAGAATCTCTAGGTTTTATTGTTTGGCTTAATACATATTATTTTACTATAATCATCTTTTTATTGCTGTTTTGTTTGGTATCTAACATGTCCCCAAAAGAGAGCATGTTTCCAATTCTGCTTTCCAGGTTCTGGAAATATTTAGATGTGGAGTCTTTCAGGACCGGAGTCTGAAGCTAGAAAGATGACTCCGCAATTATGGGCCCCTGTTGCTCTTCCACAGGAACTTAATTAGGTTCACAACACAGACAGTGACTTGCTCAGGACCACCTGTAGCTCCTGTTCCAGTGAGTCCCATGCCCTCTTTTGGCCTTCACTCACACATCCATGCACACATTACACATACATACATATATACATACATACATACATACATACATACATACATACATACACACACAGTAAAGTAAATTAAAATAAAGTAAGCTTTTTTAAAAAGGGAAGTGAGATTTGGTAGGCAAATGTATGTCACTGGGATTGAGCTTTTGAAGAAGACACCCAGTCCTGGTTTCTTTTTGTCCTGTCTGCCTCCATGTGAACAAGCCTGTCCTCTATGCTCCCATTGTCACAAATTCTGTGACACATTTTCTACTCTAAAATGTGAGCCAAAATAAACCCTTTCTAAGTTGCCTCTGTCAGATATTTAGTAACTAATGCAGCTTGAGATATGTTTTGACATCTGTCTTAGTTAGGGTTTTACTGCTTTGAATAGACACCAGGACCAAGGCAACTCTTATACGGATGATATTTAATTGGGACTGGCTTATAGGTTCAGAGGTTCAGTCCTTTATCATCAAGGCAGGATCATGACAGTGTCCAGGCTTATGTGAGGCTGGAGGAGCTGAGAGTTCCACCTCTTGTTCCTAAGGCAGCTAGCAGAAACTGCTTTCCAGGAAGCTAAAATGAAGGTATTAGTCCACACTCACAGTGATACACCTACTCCAACAAGGCCACAACTCCTACTAGTGCCCCTCCCTGGGCCAAGCATATAAACCAACACAATGTTTCATCTGACATTATCTGTTTCCCTTGAATGTATTCTATATATTCTCTCTTCTTTCCTTATTTTAGATATTTCTTCATTGACACATTAAATTGTGTATTTGTTTAGGTTTTGCTTCCATTTTCGTCTTTTCCTTACATTTTTATATAGATGTTTTAACGATAATTTGAATGTCATTTTATTTTTATTCCTGTGACTTTTAATGCTCATCTATGCTTACAATCTTCATCATTTTTACCTATTTCTACATTGGAAAACAAAGGTCTTTGCAGGTTCAACTCACCCGGTTTCTGCCCTCCTTTCATGCATGTGTCTTGACATTTTTAAGCTTCCTTTCCTAGGATTTCTGTGCTTTGATATTGACATCACTCAGGATATCTTCTGTTCATTTTATAATTTCCCAAAATGTATCTTTTTCTACTTTTTTAAGTTTTGTGAGAATTGCTCACTTAATCACTAAAGTCATTATTTTATTACTCTTGTTCATTTTTTCATTGTATTAAGTGACAATTTTATTGAGATAGAGTACGTACATTTACCTTCTTAGTGTTCAATGGCTTATTCACAGTTTGTCCACCAACACAACTGAGAGCATTTCAACTGACTGTAGCAAATAAAAACCCTCACACACATTTCTCCCTTCTACTTTCTGTGCAACTCCTTCAGTGCCAGACAATTATTATATCACATCTGTTTAGATTTCATAGTATGGCACCTCGTGGGCATATATCATTTTGTGACCTTTTGTTCTTTGTTTCTTTTAGTTGACATCAGATTGTAAAGGTCCCTACATACTATATATTAGTACTTAATTAACTTAATTGAATTCATGAATAATATTTCTTGTTTAGGCATTCTATATTTATCAGTTTATGAATTTAACAATATTTGGCTGTATTTGTATCCATATAAATATGGATATGTTTATCATAGGTAGTGTTATTATCAATATCAGTGTTGGGGGGTTGTGTGCTGACGTGTGCTTCTTTCTTGGACATGTATCTAGGATGGAACTGTTGATTTAAATAGAGTCTCTATGTTTCATATATTGAAGCATTCTATAACACTATTCTCTAAAATAATCTGCACCATTGTTTTATTCCAGATAGCTAAACATAAAGAGTCTAATTTCTCTACACCCCAGCAATGCTTGTTATCATTTAAAAGGAATTTCAGTCATTATGGTTTCTCCTTGTAGATTAAATCTGCATTTCTCTAATGTCTAATGAGTGTATTAGCCATTTCTATGGTTTCTATTCAGAACTTTTATTCCTTTTTGAGTTACATTTCATTATCTAATTTTAAGAGTTCTTCATGCAGTTCTTACACATAATATGATAAAAAGGAAACATGCTTAGTTAATATATATTAAGTCACAAATACATAAAATTGTGTCAATGCATTATCATTCTTGTATTATATATACATATATAGTAGCATTATTGTGAAAATGCAGTTTTTATTATACTACATATACACATTCTATTATATATAATATTATATATAATATATATTATAATATGATCCTGTTGGTCTCTAACTGCAACCAACTACATTGATTATTGGTCACTGAAGGAAGAAGAAATCATAGCTTCAAGGCCTCACCTGCTGGTGATTTAGGATATGATTTATGGGAAGAACCTAAGGGGGCAAAGTCTTTGCTATTTTAACTTTCTCTGCCACCTCTGACCTGGTCCTTCTCCTCACGCCACCTTCTGAGTTCACCTTAACCCATATCAAATTCTACACTCTGAGCAGTATGGGGTTCTTTTTTGTAAGAACCTACTTTTATTCAGTTTAAAATCAATATCATCACAGCTTTTGTCTGAATTGATATTTTCCTCGAATGCTTCATTTGATCTTTGACATTGTACTTTGCCCTGGATTGTTTCTTTCAGAAAAAAAAAAAGAAAAAAGAATAGAAAAAACCCTCTTAGACCAAAAGCTAGGAGAGGAAAACTCTCAGCACATATTTCCTGAGATGTTAACTTTCTGCAGTGTCCACTGGATCCCAACACTGTGCTCCCTGGATGTTGCCCTCTGGCTCAGTCTGCTGTGGTACCTCAGAGTCTTGTGTGTGTTCACAAGGTGCAAATGAGTGCAGCTGGCCTCCCTGCCCCTGTAACTGCAGTGTTCTCAGTTCCCTGTGTGTGTATCTAGCTCTCCTCTGATACCAGCTCCCAGGCTCCCTGGTGGAGGTGGCTGCCTAAGTATCCCTCAGTGTGGGCTCCTTGCAGAATGTCTCAGGCCATCAAACCATCACTGATATTCTCTTCTCTCTGATTTCCTTTTGTGAGATAGCCAGGCTGCTCAGGAATGAAAGACATTTTTATCACGTGTCAGTTATTACTGAAAATTTCACCACACTTACAGGATTCCTATTCTGCATCACTAGGTATCTTTGTTACATTCCCTAAAGCCTTAATCACAGGTAAATGATATGTAAAAATAACCTTTAAATTGTTGTTTGCAAAGATGCCACCAGGGATTGATGGCACACCCACAACTTAAAATACTTTTATCACTGGCATAAGAAAGACATTGAGGGAGGGACAGATTTTGAGAGAGATGTAGTGAGAAAGAACATCCTTCTATCACAGATAGAAATCCTAGCTAATGCAGGATATTAGGAGCAAAGCAATCATGGCAAATAATGATAATTACACATGAGATATTTTAGACACAATGTTTCTCCCGAGTCTTTCAATGAGAAGTGTTGCCTGTTTTGTTTATGTAGTCTAGTGCTGGATTTAGACCAGGCTGAGTAGCAGATATCATTAAAAAAGCAGTTTTTGCTTTTAATTATTTTTTATTCTCCTCTGGTCCCCTTTGGAGTATTAAAACCTATAAATTATTTTGAGAAATAATAATTTTTCAATAATATAAATGAGCTTATTTTCCATTTTATTTATTCCTTCCTTTCTTCTTCTTCTTTTCCCCTCAGGATTTTTTTTCTTATTTCTGGCAGAAATAGAGAATCTAGTTATGTAGCTCAGACTGCGGACAAATTCTCTACATAGGCCATGACAGCCTCAGCTCTCAAATTTACAATCTATTAAATGACGGATGCTCTACCATGCCTTTCCTAAGCTTATCCTATCTCCATATTTTATTTGTTTCTAACAATAAATGTCTCCAAAAATGAGCATACCTTAGAAACTTCTTTTTCTTTCAATGGCACGTCAGGCGCCCCTCAACGAATTCCAATGCAATCAATATTGAGATTAAAGAGAAATCATAAGGTTTTGCTTGTCCATATCCAAGAAGAGTGACACAAATATCACATAGAATTTCACTTTGCATTTTACTAAAAGTAGTTGATAGACAAGTGTCAAGTTTGTAATTATATATTGATAAAACTAACATAAAAATATCCTGAAGTTTGCAAGCATAGCATTAAATTTTTCCATTGATTGAATGTGTAATTGGTTATTTATATAGCTCCTCAACAAGTTGGAATGGTATTTATTTATTTATTTGTTTGTTTGTTTATTTATTTATTTATTCTTCATTTTACAGCCTGAACACAGTGCCCCTCCTACCTTTTTTCCCAGCCTCACCCTTATAAATCTCTGCAACTACCATTTCCTCTTCTCCTCAGAGAAAGGGGGAACCCCCTTGGGTACCACCACACCCTGGAACATCCTCTCCCTCTGAGGTCCAACCAGGGAGTCCAGGTACCAAGGACCAGCCAGAGCTTGGAAAAGGGTTCTGAGAGAATGGATGTCTGGGAGCTGGGCCAACAAAGGATTGGAAGTCAAACAGTGGGTCCAAGATGGAGGCCTATGCTTTGCTGGAGATACCTTTCCAGACTGTTTTCTCTCTGGTCTGCTTTCTCTGGAGATCTCCAGACAGCTCTCTTGCTCTCTCTCTCTCTCTCTCTCTCTCTCTCTCTCTCTCTCTCTCTCTCTCTCTCTCTCTCTGTGTGTGTGTGAGTGTGTGTGTGTGTGAGTGTGTGTGTGTGTGTGTGTATGCGTGCATGTGAATCTGTTCTGCTCGAGACAGTTCTCCAAGCTGTTCTCTCTTGCTATTCTAAAAATTTTTCTCTGGATAGCTCATCTCCTGTAGATCATAAGCCCCTTCTTTTATTATACATATCAATCCAGTCATTTATTTAAGGTGTCCTTTGATTATCCTATGAATCTGGGTCCAGTGGTCCCAGCCCTTTAATTCTTAAGAGACAGAAATTACAAATTTTCTTTTAACATTGCAAGATCTGCCTGCCTCTGTTAAACACAGAAGATAAGCTAGCTGGGTGGGACCCAGTCCTGAAATTACCATTTCTACCACACCTAGGCCTAACCTTGCTGTGTCCCAGGTTAACCTTGAACTCAGAAATCTGCCTGCTTTTATATCTGCCTGCCTTTGTATCTTTCTGACAAACTGGCTCATTAATGCAGCAACTTTTGTTCTCTTAGATGAGTGAAGCTCTTTATACAGTTCATATTGCATTCTTATATTTTTGTATAGTTGAAAAAGTATGTATTTTCTAACCTATGCTTTTAGAGGTCTTTCCCACAGCTGCTGTCCTGAAGGTCTCAGTGTTTGCCATTTTGCTGAGACATTAGTCAAACCTTTGCCTCCTGGACTAACGCTATCTCAGATTATCTTGGAGTCATTAACAGGAAGGACATCCCTTAGGGGAACATTATAATATGTACATATTTATATAGACAAGCTGTCTGCCCATGCCAGCCATCGACACTGGGGAGGTCCACTGCTGCTGACCCTGTCCCAGGGGAGGGAAACATGTCATGTCACTCTGTACCCACCAAAGCCATGCCAGACTTGGCACCAGGTAGAGGATAGGGGATCTGATGACAGAGAACAGAAACCCAGAAAGTTCCATTTCCACTTATTAGGGAACCCATGTGGTGACCAAGCTGCACATTTGTTACAGATTTGTAGGGGTCCTGGGTTCAGCTTCTGCATGCTGTCTGTCTATCCACTTCCAAAGATTGTTTTATTTCCCCTTCTGCGTGAGATTGTACATTTTTCCTTGGGACCTCCTTATTACCCAGGTTTATTGGATCTGTGGACTGTAGCATGGTTGTCCTGCACTTTATGGCTAATGTGACTTACAAGTGAGTCATTGCCATACATGTCTTTCTGGCTCTGGGTTATTTTACTCACTTAGGAAGATATTCTCAAGTTCCATCCATTTGCCTTCGAAATTCATGATGGCTTTTTTTTTGTTGTTGTTTTGTTTGTTTGATTTTGTTTTGTAGCTGAATAGTATTCTATTGTGTAGAAGTACCACATTTTCTTTATCTATTCTTCAGGTGAGGATATCTAGGTTGTTTTTTTTTTTAAGTTTCTGGCTATTATGAATAAATCTGCTATGAACACAGTTAAGCAAGTGACCCTGTGGTAAAGTAAGGCATCTTTTGGATATACACCAAAGAGTGGTAAAGCTGGGTCTTGAGGTAGTAGATCTATTCCCAGTTTTTGAGAAACCATCAAGTCAATATCCAAAGTGGTTTTACAAGTTACCACTCCCAATAGCAATTGGGGAGTAATCCTCTTGCTCCACATCCTCTCCTGCATGTGCTGTTTTGAGTTTTTGACCTTAGCCATTCTGATGGGTGTAAGATGGAATCCCAGGGTCCTTTTGATTTGCATTTCCCTGAGGACCAAGGACATTGAACATTTTTTTTTTTTGAAAAAGTGTTTCTCACTCATTAGAGATTCTTCTTTTGAGAATTCTCTGTTTAGCTCTGTATCCCATTTTTAATTGAGTTATTTGGTTTTGTTATTCAGAGTCTAACTTCTTGAGTTCGTTATATATTTTAGAAATTAAACCTTTGTCAGATGTAGGGTTAGTGAAGATCTTTTCCCAGTCTGTAGGCTGCTGTTTTGTCCTATTGACTGTGTCCTTTTCCTTATAGAAGTTTGTCAGTTTCATGAGGTCCTATTTGTCAGTTGTTGATCTTAGAGCCCGAGCACTAGTTTAGGAAGTTGTCTCCTGTACTAATATGTTATTCCCCACTTTCTCTTCTATTAGATTTAATGCATCCAGTTTTATGTTGTGGTCTTTAATCCATTCGGACTTTAGTTTTATGCAGGGTAATAAATATGGATCTTATACTGTTGGACTCTAAGATCCAAACCGGGGATGCACTTCCACAGAAAAACTCACGGATTTGATGCAATAATGAGAGTTTTATTGATAACCAGTGCACCTGGGTTCCCTTGCACGCAGGCAAGAGGAACCGCAAGCTAAAGCTAAGAGCAGTTTTTATACAGTTTAAGGGGTGGACTAGAGAAACAATGGCTAGGCAGAATATGATTGGGAGAACAGTGTGACTTTTAAACTGATTGGTCTTTGGGGAATGGGGTGGCAAAGACCTCTCTTGTCTGTAAGTGGCAAGGGTTGGTCGGTCCTATGGAATGTGTCTATGTGCTCTGGGCCTTCCTCGCTCGCAGGTGGGTTCCCTTTCCTGTGGTCTGAGGAATGTTAATCAGCCTCTCCCTTCTTCTTCTGAATGTTAATCCAGCAGGTATCCTCTGACTTAGGAATGTGCGCCTCCTGGGACATGTCCTGGGGCAGTTAATTTTTAAGTTTAACCAAAACCTGAGATTCAATTTTAAGTTTAAACTGAGACCTGAAATTCCTACAGTACACTATGGAAAAACTTAGAATAGAGCATAGAATGATTCCAACAGCAATAAGTAGTGTGGGTAGACAGAGGAGCGGGTAGCATTAGGTAAACTGGAGTAAGGAAGAGTTCTCTAAAATGAGACAATGGAGATAAAACTTGAAAGATAAGAAAGAATCATGGTGGGAGCATCTGAAAGCAAGCATTCCAGGAAGAAGAACTAAGAAAAAAAGAGCAGAAAAACCAAAGAAAGCAAAATTTTAGACACATGGACATTGGTTTAGACAAATGGAGATGGAGTAATAACCTCATAGGCCCATGCTATCATGACCATACATGTATGTACATTTTCTCCAAGGCGATCTCTATGTTCCTGAGGCTGTAGCTCATGCACTCATTCCTGTTTCATGAGGACCTGATATAATCACTCTTTTAACTACAGACACTTGTGGTAGACGGTTGAATCTTTTAATATAAATTAATCATGACACTCAAAACCAGAAAATGGCTTTCTTTTTTGACAACTTATTTTCCTGAGAAAATCTTTTAAAATTGGTATTACATTATTACATTTTCCTATAGTAAGATCTTTCACTCTTGGAAGCTATCTGTGTATTCCAAAACTGAAAAACATGAAAATAAAATTGAATTTAAAAAATGCACTTGAAAAAAAACCCCATTCATGAGAATCCGTTATTTATACTACTGTCCTCTTAATCTTTATTAGGTTTTGGGAAGCAGTGTTGTGCAAAAGGAAGTGATTGATTAGACTTTCACCATGCTCCTCCATCTGTGCTCATGCGTGAATTGATTTTCTAGTTTTCTGCAGTCAGAAGTTGTGCGCAGTTTGAAAACGGCATGAAGGCTGGCAACACAGATGCTGGGGACTAGCCATGGAGAGGATCAGTTAAAAGGTAGAATGTACCACACAAATGTGCCAGAGGCATATATTGCAATTGTCAAGCTCTTGAAACCATATAGGTGGAGAAGAAAGTCTTTTGATACATCTACTGATCGATCACACAAACATAAACACACGCACATGCAGAGAGAGAGAGAGAGACAGAGACAGAGAGAGAGACAGAGACAGAGAGAGAGACAGAGAGATAGAAAGATAGACAGAGAGACAGAGAGACATGGGCAGAGAGGTTTGTTAATTTCCATACACAATGAAAGGTATTTAACATATTTAACACTAAGCATTTCTATATTTAAAATTTTAAGGCCCTTAAAAGATAAACACCATAGAAACCAGACCTTAGCTCAAATAGGGAGGCCGACGAAAGTGCTAATGTTCCTTGTAGTACTTTAGCACTGATTTATATTATCAGATAAAATGTCCCCTTCATTGAAGTCACTTTCTCTTATCTTTTATGTAAATAAATGATTTCTAAGACACTAAACTGTTCACTGGGCAGAAACAGGTTAGGATAAAGATAGCAAACAATCATATGTATTGTATTATTTACCACTTTGTGTGTAACCATACATTTTGGCTACTTTATTGGGTTCTTTTATCTACCATCCTTCTCCACTCCAATTTCTTCTAACCCCCAACACTAGATAGAGGAGAGAAAAAGGTTAGAGGGCAAAGGGGACATAGATCTCTTTAGACTACTTCCTGATGATTAGGGGCATCGAGACAAGTCCAACCTTCATCTTCATGATAACCAACCAGCAATCCAGCAAACCAGCAAACAACAGGAATCCAGCAAACAGCAAAAACAAAAGCAACAGCAGGAACCTGCAGCAGCAGGGACCAGTAGCAGAGGGGACAGAAGCAGGGGAACAGGAGCCGCCACACCCTTTCAGGGCTCTGGCATTTATACACTCTCCTAAGAGTCCCTGAAATTCCAAAAGTAAGAGACCTTCAGCTGACAGAATCGTGTCCCTGCCAGAGCATGAGGTAAATCCTAGTTAGCTACTGTGGACAATCTGAAGCAGCTCCATATCCCACACCTGGGACTAAAACAAAAACATATTCACATAACATAGCTCTGTTTTTAAGGAAACCAAAGATTTCCCTACATCTTCACATTTATACTTAGCAATGGGCTAAATATGAAGAACCTAGCTTGTGAATAGGGAGGCATAATTAACCTGGAAATACAATGTGTTTATCAAAGAACCACTGTGATCCTGAAGTGTACCTGCTGTGTGTGAGCTCAACAGGATCCACTATGAACCCCTGATTGTATGTCCTGTGTGCACTCACCAAGGTAAGTAAGTTCCTCGTCCCAGACTTTAAGGATATCATAAGCATGTCAGAAAAAAATTCATTTATATGGAGATTTGAAGAAAGACATCATTGATAATATTTAAAACACATCAGACAATACATGAGAAATGCAGTGTAGATCTAAAATTCATTTTGTAAATTACTTATTATCTACTAAGTACTAGGTATTTTAGGTATGCTCTCTAATGACTTTTTATATTAACAACGCAGGACTCACTTATGAATGTATTAGAGATGCCCTCCATTGAAAATTTAAGCTACTTTGAATTATAAAGTTAAACATATGCAAGAACAATTTCTTATTATGTATTGTCTTAAAAAGGAAATAAGGTCACAAGACCTAGGCCAGAATTGATAGGAAAGAGACAAAAGTATAAATTTATATTTCACTGTTGTTATCAAATATTTAACTAACTCTACAGATAGAATCCATTTTTACTCATTCAATATGCATTTACTGGAAACAGGCTAGAATTTGTATTGTGCAGCTTGGAGCTCTACAATGAAATTCCTGAGACAGGAAACTAATAAGAAAAGATTTATCCAGCTCACTATTTGGTAGCTGCTGTTTGCTCCTGGACATAGGAAGAAGTAGAAAATGTAACTGAAACAAGAAGTGAAGAATACAGGCTGGAATAGGAAGTGGGGAATACAGACTGGAACAGGAAGTGGAGAATGCAGGCTGGAACAGGAAGTAGAGAGT
>NW_021621323.1:2553546-2622481 GCF_004785775.1 Grammomys surdaster
CTGGAACAGGAAGTAGAGAGTGCAGCTGGAACAGGAAGTGGAGAATGTAAGCTGGAACAGGAAGTGGGGAATGCAGGCTAGAACAGGAAGTAGAGAATGTAGGCTGGAACACAAAGTGGAGAATGCAGGCTCCAACAGGAAGCAGGTAAATCAGGCTGGAATGGAAGCAGAGAATCCAGACAGGAAATGCCCATAAGTAAAACCTTAAAAGGTCTGCTGCTGGGACTTACCCTGTCAGCCAGGTCCTGACTCTGAAGAAGGCTCCACAGCCTTTAAGATCATGCCAAGCAAGAGAAATTGTTCAAAGCGTGAGTCTCTGGGGGATTTCCAGATTTAAATCATAGCACTGATTATTACTATGTAAGTTTACAGAAATATTTAATGAGAGGTTTTAGACAAATTTCCTACCACATATTCATGTTGTTTAAAACAGAGCTATCAAGGCAATGAGTGCTCTCTGCCTGAGATCATTCCTTTCCACATCAAAAGTGTCCGTGTCAGTGAACATAGAAGGATCCAGAAATGGTATAGTAGGAAGGAAGGGAACAGGCAGTGGGGGAGGGAGGATTCAACCAAAATTAAGTAAGCCCTTTACTTTATATTTTAATTAACAAATAATTTTTAAATAAAAATGAAATATCTATATGAGAAAAGGCAGGAGTATGTGAAACAAAAGAAAAGAAGAAATATCAAGATATGGACAGAAGGCACCATTAACGTGGCAACTTGTGAAGTTAGTTTTTATCCACCCAGTTAAGTTTGATATTTTGAAGTTTATGACATAATACAATGCTTACTGATTTATATAAGTGAAATTCTGAATTAATGAAATGAATTGGTAGAAAAAATACTACTGAGCATTTTATATTACTACAAAATTCCTATCATTGCCAAACCCGATATAGAATTTGATGCTAAAACAAGACATGAATAATTTTTACTTAAATAATTCATATCATTACATAACCCGAAGAAACTTTTCCAAAATCAAAATGTTACTTGACTACTGTGAGGAGTTTGGCTCTTCTCAAAGAATTCTGGAGTGTTCCAGACACCAGCTATCCCAGGCTTTGCAGGCAGACCTCATCATGGCCTCATGGGGACTTGGCTTCCTGATATCTTGCTCAGCCCATGCACTGCAGCTTAGTGCCAGAACTCTTTAGAAACACTTGCATCTTTATCCAGGCTCCTCCAGTCAAATGTCCCTTCTCTGAATCCATTCTCCAACTTGCCTAGTAAAGCAGCAGGAATTCAGGATCTGTGTTCTTACTTTTTAATTATTTATAAATAATTAAAGTGTATCCATACACTTATAGTTACAGAAATCCATCAATTATTGACATGGTGAGAAACTTATCTGTGCATTCTTCCTGTTCTTGCTCTTTAACAGTAAGTGAACAATGCGTGGAATATTACTTTGGATTCGGCTCACTCTCAGAATAGCAAAAACATCACTCTGTTACCTGAATGCATAACAGCCATGGACCTCAGACACGACTTCGCAACCAAATTTACTAAACGTTATCTATGGGAAGAGGCTGTATCATCCCAGAGGCCAGCATCTGAGGCTCTTGAAAAGTGTCTCCCAGCTTTTTAACTACAGCAATTTTCCATCTTCAACGTCTGTTTTCCCAATTTTTTCTTCTTGCTGCTTTGCCCCTTTTTCACATATCCGTTCTTTGATTAATTGCTTCTCCACAGGGGACTTGGCTTTGAACTCATCACCCAGGTTTGGCCATGGTGATGGCTGCATGTAGGAAGGAAGAAAGAAAAAGGAAGGAAGGAAGGAAGGAAGGAAGGAAGGAAGGAAGGAAGGAAGAAGGAAGGACAGAAGAAGGAAAGAAGGAAGGAAGGAAGGAAGGAAGGAAGGAAGGAAGGAAGGAAGGAAGGAAGGGCTCCCTTCATAATTTTCTTGATCTGGATTTTAGGTTGTGTAGTTGAAAATATTTGTGTATTCAGATCTCTCACTTGCACTTGATCATCATTTCTTTGGAATTAATATGTGTTTGTAGTTACTAAAGAATGTGCTTATTACAAGTTTGGTTTGTCAAGAAGCTGGCAAATTGCCTCACAGAGAGAAGGCATTATTCTTTATTCCTGTCAGAAAGCCAGCTTGCCAGTATTTAGTGTTGTCTCTTTTGGAATTATTATCTTATCCTTCTTAGCATGTATTCATGTTTTTCTCATCATGGTTTTAATTTCTGTTTCCCCAATGACAAACTAATTGCCTTTAAAGGCATTTTCTGCCATTTGTCCTTTGTGTATTGTCTGATAAAATGTCTACTCTTGCCTTTGACTGAGGGTCTAAGTGGAATGCTTGTTTCTTTAGGTCCTCTCCTCCTGCCTTCCCCTTCCTCCTCTTCCTCCTCTTTCTCCTCTTTCTTTGCCTCCCCCTCCCCCTCCCTTACCCCCACCTTCCTTATCCTCCTCCTCTTCCTTTCTTCTTTCTTCTTTCTCTTTTGGTCCATTGGCAATATGTATTTGTAAATATTCCCTGTCTTCTACTGGATTGTATTTTAATGCCAAATTCAGAAACTATTTTAAGCAGCCGTACATTTTCATTGTTTAATATTCTGAATTTCGGTCTGGGATCTTGCATAATTTAGGAGACTGGCAGGTGATGTGGAGGTGTTTGTGCTGTTCTTTCCATGAGTCGATGGGTAGCTATCTGCCCCCACTGCCATATTTTGAAATGTCATTTCTTCTCCAATGAATTGTGCTTATGCTACAGTGAAGTGTTGTTGTGGGGATGGCGTTAATGAGAGGAGAAGAGTGGAGGGGTTACCAATGGGCTGAAGCCAGGACAGATCCTGAAAGTTCTCCATTCCAGGTCCAGTTCATATTCACCTTTCATACTCTAAAACAGGGCGGATAAGCAAGCAGCATTTTACAGAGGCTTCCCTGGCCCTCAGCAGGTTGTTAGGGCAACCACCCATTGTTTTAGCTAGTTCTCCAGATCATTGTGTTCCAGGTAGCAGGTGAAGCCATGCTTGGCAAACAGACAGTGCAGGCAGTGCTTTGAGTGAATCACTAAACAAATGAATAAATCAGTAACTAAGGGCTTTCTACCTTCTACTTCAGTGTTTGTTGAGTATTTCCAAAGAAAACACACTATCCCCCACTACTCATCAGAGCACTCTGATACAAGATACCAGAATTTTCTCCCCAAACCAAGAAATTCTCCACCAGATATGAGTCTAGTGCTGCCCATTTTAATTCTACTGTAGTAAGTGTGAAGTAAGATCCACAGGGTTGGTATTCAGTCCCACAGGACTGATCCTACAGTTCAGATACAAATCTCAGCTTCCGGTTGAGGCCCACACCTCTAAAACAACTGGCCATAAAACAGGCTCCCATGTTTCCTTAGTTTTATTCAGTTAATTTTCTACACTGGCTCACAAAACTCAGGGAAATGCTTTATTAATATTTACCAATTTATTATTAAAGATTATACCAAGGATACAAATGAATGGTCAGATTGAAGATACATAAAAGGGGGGAAGGGCAGAACTTTCCACTTTTTTGAACAGGACCCTTCAGGTCACTCCATGTGCTTATCAAGCTGAGACTCTCCAGATTGTCTTCTTGGGGTTTCAAAGAAGTACCAATGTATGGTCACCATTGATGACATATTTGCCATGGTACTCAACTTTAATTTCTGCCCCTTACCCACCACAGAGGTCACAGAGGTCCCAAGTTCAAGTGCTCTGTTCATATGGTTCTCATCCTGGAACCACCCAGATACACACACACACACACACACACCACTGCATTAGATTAAAAAGTGTTCTTGTAATTCAAAACACCCCAACATATTTACAGTCATTGTGTCAAAACCCATGGGAAGAGATCCAATAAATATGTATTATGCTGTTATGTGATAATATAGACAAATTTTGCAGGACTGTTTCTCTGTCTTTTATAACATTATGTTATTTTATTTACTTTGTCTCTGTTAAATTTTAAAATAATCTTGTGATTATCTTTAAATAGAGGCTTGCTGGACATTTTTGTTTATTGTCTTGCTTTTGTTTTTTAAAATTACATGTATGTGAATGTGGATGCCTGAGGAGTCTTTTTCCTTCTAACATCATCTCATTCTGTAGCCAAGGCTGGCCTAGAACACGATATGGAGAGCAGGCTGGCCTTGAATTCATAAAGATCCACCTGCCTCTATTCACAGCATGCTGAGATTAAAGGTCTGTGCCACCATACCTGGCTTTTGTAGGATTTTCAGTGTCTAAGTCCTGCATAAATTTTGTTGTCAATGATCACAGATGATGTTATGTTAATTTCAGTGCCTAATTAGAGGACATAGAGACAGACACAAGTTACTTCTAAATTCTTATGACCTTACTGATTATAAGTGATAGTAATTCACTATACTTCCAGATGTTGTAGGTTCCTTTACATTTTTTCTCTTGATAATCATGCCATCTGACATGCATTTTTTTTCATTTCAATCTTCATTATTTTATTTTCTTATGCTAGCTAACATTTCCTATGATGTAGTAACCAGCAACTTTTTTGAGAAACAGTTCCACTTCCAGTGCTCAGTGTGAGACTCACTGCAGAGAGGTTTGTTTGGTGGTTTTCCCTCTTCTACATTTTCATGATTATTTGAAGAAATGTTCCTTCCAAAGTTTTTATCAGGAATGGGTATTGAACTTGGTCTATCAGCCCATGGAAAACTGGCAAAACCATAATGATTTTTTTCTACCCAATACTTGTAATTGACAGCTAGGATTGATTATTGTTTTTATGTTTTCATATTGGACAATTATTGAGTTTCTGGAATAATCCTTGCCTTAGTCATAAAGTCTAATTCTTTTTATGCATTGCTGGATTTTATGTGAAAATATTTTATATGAAAATTATCCATCTACTTGTGTGATGAATATATGCCTATATCTTTTCCCCTTTCTTCTTTTCTTTAAAAAATTACTGCCATTACCTAAATGGGAAATTGCCCCTTCCTTTCTAGTTTTCTGCAATATATCCATCAAATTCATTTTAAATTTTCTTTAAACGTAGGCAGAGCTCCTCAGTGAAATCATCTTTACATAGAACATTACCTTTGGGAGATTTTTAAATATTGAATTATAGTTTCTTATTGGCTGCATGGCTATATTGCCTTAACTATAGCAAAAAATTTTAATATGTTATAGATTACCTTTGGTTTCGTATCATGAATTGAGTCAGATATTATTTACGTTTGTTGCTTAGTTCTCAAACATTTGGAGGTTTTCTGTTACTGCTCTCTAACTGACTTCTAATTTGATCCCATAGTGGTTAGAGACATACACTCATAGTATGGTCTTTATTATATTAAATTTGTTAATGCTTATCCTATCAGCCAGATACTCTGGTTAACCAACATTTTCCGTTCTTAGTCTGGAATATGAGTAAAAAGAAGGCCACCAAAGACACCTATACAGGGCAGCTAAACAATCCTGAGATCACTGGTCCATTTGCCTTCTGTTAATCCAATTTCCCATCAAGATTATAGAAGATATCAATATATACACCATTACCGTGGACTTTTAGTATGTCCTTTATATTATTCTGATTTGATGATCACTGAATTTGATTTGTGAAATAATCAAATTAGTACCTGTAATATTTGTATTCTGCACAAAATATATTTTAGAAATACTAACAAATTAAGCTACCACATTCTTGGCACCTCCCTGAATCTTTTATCAACTTCATCGTCTCCTCTGATTTGACATAAAGCATCCAGTACCACTGCATACATTTTCAACAGTGGCAACTGATTAATTGGTGGCTGTGGTCATACTGGTGGTAGTTGATGGAAACCAGATGCAGTACACATGTTTGCGTGTACTCGTGGAGGTTGACAAATGTCATACAAACTAATAAAAACCAAGTGAAAAGCTTTTCAGGTATTATATTACAAGAAAATATAGCTGAAAACTATAAAAGAGGCTAAGAACTTCTAAAAGTACAATAACTAGAAAAACATAAGGGGAAACATAAAATTTTATACACTTTATAGAAGCAAAGTATACTTTTGCGACTATAAAAGAAGTATACTTTACTGAAAAGAACGTTTACCTATATATAAACATAAAATAAGGAGCTATTCAGAGGAGAATGCCATGCTTAGGTCAACATTTAAGTGACCAGACTTTGAAACATATTTTTTAAAATGTATGCTATATGTTATATATTTAAATACATATACACATAGAGGTTTTTCTAGAATGGAGTCAGTGCTGAGCTTTTTTATCTCATCAATAATTAATACAGTGCAGTGATGTTTATCTGTAATCCTAGCACAGAGGCAAAAGAGATAGGAGGATGGACTTTAGAGTCATCCTCAGCTACACAGTAAGTTTCAGACTAGCCAAGACTATAAAAGACCCATCTCAAACAATAATATTAGTCAATATTAGTCAGAATTCTCTACAGAAATAACTTTAAAGTACTGGTAGAATATATGATTATCTATAATACAGCAGTATAATTGTATATAATATTATATATGTGTGGAATTTATTGGATTGGCTTACTCAATATTATCCAGGTAGTGCAAAATTAACTGATGTCCCTCTGGCAAAGTCAAGAATCTGAGAATGGCCTGGTCCAATAGACTGGATGTCTCAGCAGTTTCTATTTCACACCAAAGGCCTGGTGGATTCCTGTTGAGCTGCTTGTTTTCAGCACATGTCAGAAGCCTGAGGTAGCTGGTTTAAGTATCAGTGACGAACCCAATAGCCACAGTAGCTAGATGAACTTAGTGGTAAGAGTGAAGGCAAGCATAAAATCTTGAAGTTTCCTTCTTCCATGTTCTTCCATCTTCTTTCAGGCTTCAGAAGGTTCTGCTCACAGTAGGGTGGGTCATTTGTCGTCAAATAATCTAACCAAGAATGTCCTTCACAGCAAAGCTCAGAAACCTGTATTTTAGTAATGTCTAGATCCAGATAGCTTGACAACAAAGATTCGCCATGACAAAAAATAATAAAATAAGCATGCTTTCTTCAAAGATAGCCTACTACTTACTGTATCGCTATACACTATATACATTGAAGTTGAAGTTTAGCATATTTGAGAGAGAAAGATTTCATACCAGTGATGCAGTTCATTATTCCTTTAGACATAAGGTCATTCTCAATGCTGAGAACCTCTCCTAACAAAAGCTCAGGGAAACTGACATCTCTAAGCCTCATTTTCTTCATTTGCACAAAGTAAAGTAACACTAATTGAGATGGAAAAATTTACATGAAATGTAAACAGTTAACACACTTCTTAGCACATAGTAGCTGATAAATAACAAATGTTTAAGGTATTGCTTACAGTTTACTATTTATTGTCAAAAACTATTAGTCTGACAATGGGGGAATATGAATTTGGGTTCTACTGCCATCTGACTTATAGGTTTCTGTATCTTGTAACATCATTTTTAAGGATAAAAGTTACACTCAAAACAACCTACTGAGTAATCAAGACCGTGTACAAATTGTTTTATCCATAATTATCCAATACTTAAGATACTACAGGGCTAGAGGATAATCAAAAACTATCTTTAGGAAGATGCAGAAGTCTATCTAGTGTCCCTTTGTTTTATATGAGATCGCTAGTGACTGAACCATGGGATTTGAAATAATCAGATTGAAATGTAATGAAGTAAATTGCTATGGAGCATTAGAGAGACTGTTACATCACAGTTTTTAAACATTCCCTACAAGTCAAAAATGCTTTATTTCTTCTCATGGGCCACGAGGGAACATTTCCACTCTTGTGGCAGCTGGGTTTCTTTCAAACCAGCACATTTCGGACAGGGTTGAGAGTTCTGTCTTTTAATGCTTCACAGCCCCAATTAGGCACAAAATTAGCCACTGTCATAGGATGGATGGTTCCTTTCACAGAAGACTTCTTATGAGGGTATTTGAATTGCAAATGTCAAAACCTCTCAAGAAAGTGCAGCCAAAATAATAAATAAGCAGACAAGTTTTCCTAAGAGCAGCAGTAATTCATTATCAAGCAATTAGCCTTGTAACAAGCCCACATTTCCAGTTTAGAATACTTCATTCTGGTTTGGAAATATGACTATGGTAAAGGTTGAAGACACAGGCTAGGACTTTGATGTTAACCATTTACAAGCAATTTGACTTTAACCTTAGGTGGAAGAGCATCTGACTGCATTCTCCTCTGAAGAAAGCTGAGCATTTGTCAAGCACCACTCCATCAGATTGTCTTTAAAGTGCAGCCCTCAACCACTAAAAGGACACGGGATATGGAGCTTCAGGTAACTAATTTTCCCACTATTCTTTCTTAGATCCTAATGAAACCTTTATTATGAATGGACAAGCATAATGCAGAGCCCCAAGTCCTTCAAGCCACCTCTCCTTTCATCTTTCTATAAAATCTCATGATGTCCTGGACTAAGCTGATGATGGTCCGGAGGACCAAGGGAAGACAGTCAAGAGACCAGCATCAGACTAGGAAAGGTGAATTATTTGAAATCAAGGTCTTTGCTACAAAGGTTCTTTTGTCAATGCTCTTTTTTTTAATTTTGAAAATGAAATGTGAAGTAGAAAACGAAAGACCTATGAAAGCCTATTTGAGAATGCTGGCCCTGGAGACAGAGGGTGACTGCCCTGTGTGGATGTGACCACACCTCCTGGCATCTGCCTTGAGCCCGAAACAACTGCCTGAAATCAGTCACTGGGCTGTTCTGCTCCACTTCCCTCAGAGATCATTTGCTACATTTCCAGCTCTTTTTTCTTCCAGTTCTAGAGTTTTTGATATCTCAAGAGAACTCACAAGTGCAGCATTTTGTGAACTCCTGGTAGGCTGTCAGAGGCACCCATGTTTGAGCCCCTTCTTTTATCGAAGTACTGACTTGCCTTTGTCACTTCGCCTATTCTGCTCTACAGAATCCCGTGTGAGATACTTTGCTAGAAGTTGGAATAAACTCTCTTGTTTTGCCACACCTAGCATCCTATGATGTCATACAGATCTCATGGTTCTCTGGATGTTGTGAAAGAGCATGTGTCACAGGACTGTGTTTTGTTTAACTTACCAAATATTTGTGAGAGTCAAGACATAATACTTTTATGTATGTATGTACTTATATGTATGTATGCATGTTCATATGTACATAGCTATGTGTGTTATACAGTTGGGTGTGGAGCCAGAGGTTAACCTCAGGTGATATTCTTCTTTCAGACAAGATCTTGTGTAGACTAGATCTTGACAAGTTGGCCATACTATAAAAGAACAAGCTTCAGGGATGCACCTGTCTCTGCCTCCCCAGGGCTAGACATACAAGCACACACCACTTGGCATTTCACATGGATTCTGGGGCATAATTTCAGGTCCTTAAACTTGGATAGCAAGCTTTACTGACCTAGCTGTCTCCCCAGCCTGAAAGGTTGATTTTAACAGTCCCAAGTTAGTTTCACATTCCACTTAACCTAAACTTGATGTACCATCACTTATAAAACTCCCATTATCCCACTACATGTACTGTTGGGAAACTGCAAATTTAAAACAATGAAGCCACCCGTATTTATCAATCTCTTATGTTCTAGATTATTCCTAGCATGTTCAAATGATGCAACTTAGTACTTGATTAAGACTTATTTCTTTTGAATTATAACCATTCTACAGCTTCTCTCATGCTTAATAGATCTTTGTTTCCATGTTTTCATTATCCACATCTCCATAACTTCAAGGCCCATGCCTCTAATATACTGTTAAGTACTGTCTATGCAGCTTCACCACGGAAAACAAACCTACTGTATGTCTTTTCTGTACTTCACATTCAGAATCATCTGTCACCTTCCAGTTGCTAGACCCACCTCTGCTGATCTCACTGAAGCTCTACAAGTTAAGTATTGCAGCCCCACAATTCACTCTCTTGTTGCTATCCCCCCATCCTAATAGCAATTCTGCTTAATTCCCCTATCGTAGTATGTTCTTTCTTTTTTGAAGGTATAGTCTAGAGTTTCCTAAGATCAACCCTGGGAGGCCATGCTGATTCCTTTGTTTGGACCTGAATGTTCTCTAGTAGCAACTGATCAAATTCTCACTCACATTGCAGAAGCAGGATTTTGAATAGACTTTACAGACAGAATAATATCTCTTTGGAAATGCTCTGACTCACCACCCTACCACCACCTTCTATGCCCACACTGAAATATATTCCACTTTTATTAGTCATAGACCTGATTAATGATATCAGTATGCACCCATAAGCAAGTCAGATTACAAAGTCTGGTTACGTTTAAAGACAAGAGATAGTTAGTATTGACCCTGGCTAAGATGAACTTTTCTCTGATATGTTAATAAAATGCTAATAAGAAGTACAAAGGAGGCTGGAAAGATTGCTTATCGATTAAAAGTTTGTATGTACTACTCTTGATGAGGACCTGAATTAGGATCCCAACATTTATATCAAGAAGTTCCTGCCTGCCTATAATACCAGATATAGGGATTCTGAAAACCAGTGCTGCTCTCTTTGGGCACATGTAATCCCATACACTCATAGGCACACATTCATACATATGATTTAAAAATAAAATAATTCACTCTAAAAAATCACAGACTACTAGTGAATATAGTGCACACTCTTCTCATTTCTTAATGAACAGAAATGATGAAATGTTAGTGTTTTTATTTATCCACAGAAAAGGGGATATTTTCTGGAGCATATAATAGCTAACTCTGTCTTATAAGCTTTTCACCTGTTACCACATCAGAAATCAGGACCTATCAACTGTGGTTATTCTCTTACCCTGACCCCTACACTGTGGCACTATTGATGGTTCAGCATTTCAGCTATGGTCCTTGATCTTTGCCTCTGCGAGCATTTGCCTCTCCTAAGTACTATTTGTAGGCTGTTCTAGTCATAGCTCACCATAACATGATTATTCGATGGAGAATGTGGAATTTACATTGCTTGTTTCCTCTGACATCTATAATCCAGACTAGGCATGCCTGAGCACTGTCGCTTCTACACTTTATATATTGCTTACCTGTTTGTCTCTGGCTCCACCAACATCTCTCCCATAGGAAAGTCTCCAACCCTGTGTTTAACGTATCCCAATATCACAAACTAAATCCCAAAATATACATAAAATTCTGCTTTACTCCTCAAAAATCCTTCAATGGCCTTTTGCCACCTTCAGGATAAACTCCACCTGTCACAGCAAAGCAACAGACTCAAGACCTTCAAGGTCCAGTGGAGCTCTGAGGTTTTATTTATTTCTGCTTTCCTTCTTTCTATGTATCCAAGGAGTCCTAATTATTCAAGCACATCTCAGCTCGCCAAGCCTGTATACTTTCCAAACTGTGCAGAATAATTTTCATTTTCAAACATTTCTTTTCCACAATGTCTTCAAATCTACTCAAACTCTTCTTAGGCTTCTGCAGACAATGTATCTCAAACCTCATGAATTCCATTTTCAAGCACATGCAGACATCAACAACTCCTCACCAGCTCTTTCCTTTCAGTCATATTCAAATAATCTTGATCTTAAACATTTTTAACTGAAATATAATTACACCATTCCCCCTATCCTCTATGTACTGGCCCTTGTTATTGCATGTAATCATCACCTCCATGATTGTTCAAGCAGCTTTATATATATTCATCTAACCATCTGTTGATCTGACTCATACCAAGAGCAACCAGAAAGGTGCTTTAAGTCTTATGTCAAATCAGACCAAATCAGTATGTGTCTGGGAAGGATGCAGTCAAAGGTCCTCAAAATGCTTTAAACTATAGAGAATACCAAATTGAATCTATTATTTCTTCCTAAACATACAGATCTATTATAAAATGTATTATGATAGTAATAACAATAAATAAACAGCTTCATCTTGTGTGAGGTGCTTCAGACTCAATACACAAATAGAGTTTAAATTCTCTTCTATGTGGATGTTATCTATTAATCCTTTAATAGGCATGCTATTATCTATACAACCTCAGAAGTTAGGTATGGAGAAAGGGACTTGAGAGGAAAGAAAGGAACTCTGAAGGTAGAGGAGATAGAATATAGTGTTATGGAGAAGTGTGGCAGGAGAGACTGGAACAGGTTTACATGATGGAGGAGAAAGGTAAAGGAGACAACATGGGTTAGGGCAGCTAATGGTTAGTACTATTTGTGGAGTCATACAGACACCTATCATGTAAATGAAGCTTCTTACAATAGATGATAGATAGGTAGATAGATAGATAGATAGATAGATAGATAGATAGATAGATAGATAAAAGATAGATAGATATAGAGATAAAATCTAAATGGAATCATCAAATAACAAGGGAGACAAAGTCCTAACTAGAGCTTCCTGGACCCCAAGATAAACCTATAGTGTTTTACATGGGTTACATTTCATTGAATTGTGGGCTGAAGGGGCCCCATGGGAACTCAGGCTATTGTCACTACTATTGTAGCTCTCTACAGATTGATTGTAAGGCCTATTATTAAGACAGCACCTACATATCACACTGAACATGGAGAAGTCGAGCTGTTTTCTAAGTAGAGCCTTTATTCCTACTGACTCTTGCTCATGGAAAGTACTCTGAATGCTACCAAAGGAGAAAGCTAAACAGAAACCCAGCTACAAACCTTTCAATCTACAATAGTGACCTGTCTTCAGGATATCCTGGTTCAATAATGGAACAAAAGTTGATGGAGTAACCAGCCCACTATCTGATTAGATTTAAGATCCACTCCACAAGATGGAACCCATGCCTAACATTTCCCAAATGACCAAGATCTGAGACTAGAAAGGACAGGGACCTAGGAGAAAACCAAATACTACTGTTTTGCTAAAGGAAGGTAACAATAGCATGACTCCTAATGGCATCTGCTATACCTAGATCAGGGTCTCACTCCATCATCATCAGAGAAGCCTTCTCCTGCAGGAGAAGGGAACTAACAAAGAGACCCACAACTGGATGAGCTGTAGAGAGTGAGAGATAATTGGAACATTCAGTCCTAAATAGGATGCCTTCATTAAACCTCTTCCATCAGGGGTCTCTGCAGAAGAGAAGACAGAAAGATTGTAAGAGCCAGTGTGGGTGGTAGGCAACAAGGAAACAGTGTCTTTCAGACACAACAGGACTGACATACAGGGACTATGGTGGCATGCACACTTGGCCTGCAAAGGTCTAAGCCAGATAAGGTAACGGCACTGAGAGGGGACATAGACAAGAAAGATCTCCATTTCTAACCCAAAAGCTATGTCTAATTGACAACTACTCATAAATTTTTAACTAGGTCTACAACTGAACTAGGGTGAGATATATTAACTCAGAACACACACATGCATTTGTTTAGTGATGTTTATAAAGCTAAAATGGAGAAGGATAAAGTGGGAGAGAGAAAAAGAGATGAGAGGAAGTTAAAACTAAAAATGTATATACCAGGTCTTTGTTGATATGTATTTTCATTTTACATGTGTGAGCGTTTGTCTACATGTATGTTTGTTCCTGGTGAACACAGAGGCTAGAAGAGGATGCCAGATCATCAGGAACTAGAGATTCAGACTGTTGTGAGCACCATGTGGGTTCTGAAAATGAAACCAAGATTCTCTGCCAGAGCAGCAAGTATTCCTTAAACCTGAGCCGTCTCCAGCCCTGACACACTAGTTTTATAAGAAGCAGCAGAAAATCTTGGAGGACAATGGACATCGAGTTAGGACATTACTTGTGGCAAAATGGTAAGGAAGATAAGAGTATGTTTGACAAAGTTTGTTTTTGAAGATTTTTCTCAGCTTTTCTTCATCCAGAAATAAGTTGGGTAGATTTCCCAGATAACTGTGCCTTCTGCTTTCAGTTAGGGATGAGTCCCTTCCTGTTATTTCTTTGAGTGACTTTAAAACAATTAGCATATCAGAGTGCTGTTGAGGTGGTGTGATCTGATCTTCAGCTAGACAGGCTGATGAATAGAGGATAGACAGACAGACAGACAGACAGACAGACAGACAATAGATGGATAATAGACAGGTTCACTCCCTGGTTAAAATGCATACTATCTCAAGAGAGGATCCTTTTACCAATGTTCTCTTCCTCCTAATCCTACTCTAATTTTTTCATAACACTATAGAATTTCAAGTATATATTTTTTCTTCATGTTCAATTACAACAGTATGGAATCTCCATGAGAGGAGGTCTTGAATATTTTCTTTTTTTCTACATCTCTAAAATAGGTTTTATGAATAAATGCAAAGTGAATATACTATTTTCTCCTTTACATAAAAATGCATTAAATAGGGAGAGATTTTTATTACATGACAGAGGGTTTGCTACCAGTTTGGAGACATTTGGAAATAAAGGTCAGCCATCTTATGAGACATACACACACAAGCTTAGCTATTTTGTTCACCAAGGAGCTTTTCCTTCATGTGGATGTCTTACTTAGAGACCATTAATTCCACTGGGCATTTCCCAATAGTTAAAAGCAAACCTTAAATATCAAAATTGTTTTTATTCTATTACTTAAGGATATTCAAACTTAAATGTAACCCTTAGTAATAAAGTCATGGTTATTTAATTGTGCTAGGAAGATGCTAGAAAGTTGGCTTAGTTGGTAAAGTGCTTCCTGTTTGAGAATGAGGACCCAAGTTCAGATCCTCAACACTAATAAAATGAAAGTGTGGCATAATACATCTGTAACCTTGGTACTGAGAAGTCTGAGACAGGAGGATTCCAGAACTTGCAGGCCAGCTATCATGAACCCATGTTCAATGAGAGACCATGTCTTATAAAGCAAGATGGAAAGAGATTAAGAGTGACACTCAACACTGAACCCTGGCTTCCACATTCACATGAATACATGTGCATCCTTATCCATGTGTACACACACACATTAACACATGCACACACATTAATACATGTCCACATGCACACACATTAACACATGCTCACACATTAATACATGTCCACATGCACACACATTAACACATGCTCACACATTAATGTGCACACATTATGTACACACATACACCACATATGCACAAACTTAAAAAAATAATGCAAAATGTTTACTAAACATATTAGTTTCCTAGTACCATGAGTGGCTCTGGACCACATAAATTTATCTTATCACGGGTCTGTATGCAAGAATTTCAAGCCAAAATGCTGATAAGCCCACACTCTCCCCAAATCCTCTTCACCTTCTTTTCTTGTCTCTGGTAACCACTTGACTCCCATCTCTTTCTGCTTTTAAATGGCATTGTCCCTGTGTCTGTCTATCTCTTATAAGAATAGTAGTCACATAGAATTAAGGGTCAATCCTCCTCCAATTATGATGAAACTTCAACTTTCCTTTAATAGCTTTTGTCCCCCAAAATCATATCACATTCTGAGATACTGGAACTTGGAACTTAATTTGTGGGGAACTTTCAACCACACATTCTGATAATACAACTGTATAAGTTTTCAATCCTGAACATTATTTCTTTATTCAGTTTATTTATTCAGCCATTTTCTCTTGCATAATGTCATGTTCTAAATAGTAAAAATGAGCTAAACCTGTTTCTTGTCTATAAGGGGATATGTTAAGCACAGTATGTCTACTCAGTGTAATATTCAGGGTATATGTAGACTGGGAACACAGACTCAGGTGTCATTCATTCAGCCTGTGAGATGAGGCAAAACAATGTAAGATAATTTTTATGCAGTATTGTGGAGCTACGAAAGCTAGGCAAGTGGAAAGATCAGAGAAGAGATCCTAAACACAGGGCCATCCAGCATACATGTATACCTGCTGTGTGATAAACATGAGGGTTAGAACCTAGTATGATGATGTAATCTGTGTTTGTGTCTGAGGATACAGGCATTAAATGCTCCTGTGTTGGTGGAATGTTAATTCATCAAGGAGACCAGAAGAGTAAACTGGTTGTCATAATGCGATGTGATAGTTGCTCAAATGGTGTAAAACAGGCAAAGAAAATAAATATTGAAACTTGAATATTGTGTTAAGTGGCATGGAATTATAATAAAGATAGTCATGTGAGATGACTGAACATTTTTTTTTCTTAAAAACAAGCTCCTGGGGAGAATGTAGTACAGGTTGAAGAGTTCCTCAGAATGCTTTATCTACCACACATCACCATTTCTAGTCCAGGTTTTCATACAACCATACAATGTGACCTTTGCTGGATGTGACTCACAAGTCTTTTTATCTGTTTGGTCATGTCCAAAACAGGTAATATGCAAATAGAGGGCCAATTCCACAGCACCTGTAAATATCAAACTCTGGAAAAATGGAACAAGTACATAAGAACTCAAAGACACTTTATTAATGTGAATTGAATACAAAGTATTTCAATGCACTTGACATTTTTAAACCCCTCTTTTGAACTACTTAGTATATGTATACACATACAAACTCACTCACTCACACACACACACACACACACACACACACACACACACAGAGGTGGGGGACATTGGGAACAAACTATAACATTGACACAAACTTTTGTTAAAATTGTTACATATGAGCACAAAACATTATAGAAGGACAAATTTCTATTCTGCACCCTCAAGTGTCTTAAGTGGTGATATGTACACTAAACTGGAGGGAAAAACCTGGTTCTTAAGAGAGAGGATGGATTTTAAAGTGTTATGTATATAAGAAAGCTGACAAAGGTCAGAGGCTAAGGCCAGTCTGTCTGTCCTCTCTCTGGGTGAAGGGAAGTGGGCAAGGGCACCTACAGAAAGGTGAGGGGCAGGAAAAGAGGGCCCAATACAGGAAATCAAGTCACAATTTCGAGAGATAAATGAGCCCCGAGGACAGGAGAGGAGGGCAGGAGAGGGGAGGGGAGGGCAGAGGAGAGGAGAGGAGAGGAGGGTGTTTCTGTGACCATCTGTGTTTTTGTGTCTCCCCTCAGTCAAAGAGGAATCATGATAATTCCATCATGAATCCTTCTGGGGTTGGGACACTGCTTTTTTTTTTTCCTTTTTTTTTCCTAAACAAGAATTAATACAAATGCTTTATTTAACAGTCGCAGGTCATTCCATGGCTAAGTAGTGGATATTCCAGGACCCAGCAGCAAGGTCAGCGCAACCTCCGAGCTTCTCTTTCTGACTCCAGCAGGGTGAGCACATCACCCTCTCGAACGGGGCCTTTGACATTTCGGATGATAGAGCGGCTGGTGTCATCAATAAATTCCACTCGCACCTGCGTGACTGTCCCAGTGACGGTCCTGCCCAGCACTTTGGTTACCCTAGCCAGCTTGATGGGCTGCACGCGACTTGTGTCCATGATGGCGGCGATCTGGCAGAGAGGGGGCACTGCTTTTCTACAGAGAAAGATTTCAACAACTCTGTTTCCTTCAGCTCAAAGTTTTTATATCCCAGCAGCCTGTTCCAGATGAGTTCAACCCAGAGAACAGAAAGAAGGGCCTAGGAATCAATGGAAAAGCAGAGGCCCTCCATGCTCAGCATGTGACACTTCAGGGAACAATCTCACATGGTGTTCTCTCTTTGTCATCAGGTGGTCTTCATGGTTCTACAGACTTCTAAGTCCTGGAAAGTGAAAGGCTAGCAATGCCTACTTCTGCCCCAAGAAGGATATCCCAAATTCTGGTTGTCTCCATTATTTTCTGAGGAGACTTTTGGTTTAGAAAAAAATCTGCAGTCATGATGACAGCATAGTTTAGTGATACCACACATGGCAATCAGGTTTAACCCACAGAACCACAAGAAGTAAGAAAAGAGAGAGGGAAGCATGGAGGGAGGGAGGGAGGGATGGAGGGAGGGAGGGAGGGAGGGAGGGAGGGAGGGAGGGAGGGAAGGAGGGAAGGAGGGAAGGAGGGAAGGAGGCAGGGAGTGCAGAAATATTTCTACAGATGACAAAAGTTAAGGAGCTTTTATTGAGACTTTAAAATCCTGGCAAGAGGACACAGTCCTATATCTCAGGAGAGGAGATAGTCCTGCCTGTGAATAGGGGACCCTAGAAGTCCATGCCCAGTGACTAACCTCTGGGCATGAAGGACAAGGAAGATAAGTGCAGGGACAGAGGACATTTGTGGCCTATAGGCCAGACAGACAGGGTTGCTGCACAGTTGATCATGGTGTACCCTTCTGCATCAGCCAGTGCTGATTATGACCCCAGAACCATCTGGCATGCTTTCCGAGGTATCTATACTAAACATACGTGGTGCAAGTTGTAATCTGTAGTGCTTTTCTATACAACTCTTAAAAGCGCATTTCCCTTTCATGGACCAGTGCACTCTAGGGTTCTGTCACAAACGCTGCAGCCTTAGCCCCTGTTCTCTTCCATTTTCTACTTGCTTTTATATCCAGATGAGAGGTTTTAAAGGCATTCTCATTTGCTGCAAATTAGAAAAACTTAAAGTGCGAGGGGAATTCTTAGAGCAAGCTGCCTCTCCCACACACTCTGTTACTTCCTCCACTGTCTGTGATTACCGAGCATGAACTTAACAAAAGGCTGCCTTAGAAACCAAGCCTGAGATCCCACCTCTGTAAGAGAATCTACTAAACAAAGCCAAAGCCAGTGGGATTTGAAGAAAAGGAAAAATTAAGAGATATATGACCCTATTTGTACAGGACAGAATAAAAGCAGCAACAGCGACTATCAGGGGGTTCCAAACAATGACAGTGGAACAAAAACTCTGAACAAGTGAGTGATTTGCATCAAAGTGTTACTTTGTACTCTGTAATTAATTAATAAATTAATAACTATTGGCCAACTTGTATTCATAACATACTCCTGGCATCCAAAACACAAAACTCATATCATACATATGAGTATTTATGTATAGATATGCATGTCTTTTTAGTAGAAGGGATATTGTGCATACACATCCACATTAAAGTCACGTTAAGGTGACTTTAAAAGTATACACTAGAAATGTATATGTTTAATTTTATTAGTTTGTGTGTGTGTGTGTGTGTGTGTGTGTGTGTGTGTACATATGTGTGCCTTTGATACATGTGTGAAAGTGGGCATGAGTTGGTTCTCTCCATCAGTAGATCCAGGAGATCAAATTCAGGCCATCGGATTTGGTGGCAAATGCTCTTATGCAGAGAGCCACCTCTCCAGTCCATGAGATACTTTTCATTTGCTTATATTTTTGTGTGTTCATGGCTGAAGCAGGCTCTCAAATGTCCCAGATTGTCCTCAAATGCATTCTATAGCAGAGAATTCCCTTAATCATTCTTTCCCTACTTCCCAAGTGCAAGAATTCACCATCCCATCCAGTTTTGTATAATGCTGTTATTGAACCTGGGGATTTGTGTATGATAGATGAAAATTCTATCAACTGAGCTACAGCCTTACTCCTATAATTCTTTTTCTTTCTTCCTTCCTTTCCTTCTTTCTTTCCTTCCTTCCTTCCTTCCTTCCTTCCTTCCTTCCTTCCTTCCTGTCTCTCTGTCTGTCTTTCTTTCTTTCTTTTTTGATAGTAAATATAGGATCTCAGGCAACAAAACAAAGCAGACTTGTTACAAGAATCACATGGCCAAGAGCTTAAAAACCCTTCAATGAAAAAATATCTTTATTTTTGAGCAAGTTGAGTGACCTCCAAGCCTACAGCTGCTTGGACATGTGCTGTGTCTGCAGTTTTCAATGTATACAGCAAGTTTCTGCCCACTGCCAGTATGTCAGGGCAGCAGAGACTAAAGCTAACATTGAAGTTTATGGTGTGTGGGCGTGATACCCTGTTGTCACAAGTTCTACAACTCTCACGGCTGCTGTTCTTGTTTGAATCCTTTGCAGAAAACAAGGTTTGTCACAAGAGCACATATATCATAAACCACTAGATTTGTGATCTGTGTTAAAAATTAAAGTGAGATTTGTTTACATTCATTTTGTATTTCATTCAAAAATCAAACCTTTGGTTGTTATTGCAAATCTACTTCATTCTTCCTTGGTACTCTAATTTACATTTATCCAATCAAAAAAAATCACAGCATGGGTAGTTTTATAAAAAATGATATTTCATCCAACACCGTCCTGGCCTACATTGGTACATTGGTGTTTCCTGAATGCATGTGACAGGAAGGAAGTGAGTATGCTGAAACTCTCAATAAAATTGCTCTTTCCCTTTTGTATGACCTTCCCTTTCTCCCCCTGCCTGGCCTATCCACTACTGGGGGTGATCTGTAAATTAGCAGGCCAGTGCACCAAGTTCTGCAGTTAGTGGAAAGCCTCAGCTGCTACAATATCTGTTAGAGGGGCTGACTAGAATCAGTGCTGTTAGGGTGGATCAAAATTCAGTCCGTTGTCTTGCTTTGAGTCTCCATTGATAGTGAGGTATTTTATTCAGCAATTTTCCATCTCATGGTGACACATGGGATTTGTGATGGGTGATGGACAGGTGGATGATTAAGTTGTTTTCGAGATAAGAAGTGCTTAGCAAAAGAGTTATGGAGCAAAGCAGCCAATAAAGTCATCTACAAGACTAATGGGCAGCGTGGACAGACCTATAAGCACAGCAGGGAACACTCTTGGCTCGCTTTCCTGTCACGGGGTATATTCCCTCTGCATTGGCAGTAGGCAGAGCAATGCCTGTCATAGAAGTTGTTTGGAATCTCAAAGGTAAGATCACCTTGCACAAATGTAAAAAGCTGGTTAGACTCCACTGCCAGCTCGGTGGAGTCCTTATGACAGTGATTATCTAGTGAAGCACCTGTCACCAGACTGCATAGGAAGAAAACAAGACAGATATGAGAAACTCTCAGGGTATGGAGACATCGACTTCTTTATGTACTAACTTCAGCAAAATTACTTCTTTTAAATGACAGAGCCTCCATTTTGTCTCAAGCCCTTTCCATAGGAAACCAGATGGCTGGCTGTGTTCACTTAATTTCCTAATTTCAAGGTTGTTTCTGGCTTGGAGCTTGGCTACTAGAACTCATCCGGAACCAGGCAAGTGAGATGCCTCATTTTATGCAATAGTAACGTTTCCCATGAAATGAATCGGACGTAGAGACAGCTGTTTTGATTTGGGGGTGAATAGCAAAACGCTCTGGCCAGAAACTTGTGCTTAGCATGTAAGCAGCTAAGTGGGATGTCCCAAACGTGAAACCCAAATTATCCCAAAGTCTGTACCCCAAAGAATCTGGGAAGACACAAGCAGAGAGAAGCTGAAACCTGCAAGTTTCCTGTTATCTGTACTTTGTTCAAATAGGCTTAAGCCAACTTCCATCTAGTCCATATTTAACAGAGGCAAAATGAGACGGATTTTCTCCTTGTATTGTCTTAAAGTTGAGTTAATTTGTAGTCCCTCACACCTGCTAGTGTGAACATAATTTGGTTGTGATGTATCCCTCTTTGTTTTACAGCTCAATTTGTTATTTTATATATGTGTTGTGATTTTTTTCCAAAACTCCTCTAGAGGCCCAGGAAACAACATACAACTTATAATCAAAAAGAAAAGCAGTACCTTGTACACACAACCTATAGTAGAGCCTCTTTATCGGCCAAATTTGCTACTGTTAGGTGCTCTTTGGCTGTTTTAGCCCAGGGCATGGACCATTTCACAGGGAGTAAACATTCATAGCAGTCTATTCAAGTACGGCTTCATTTATGCTGAAAAATGAGTAATAGTGCCAGCCCCTGGCTGACATGTGCTTCTCAAATGATTCTATCAGTTCAGTTGGTAGCATTGCTAGGTACTTTCTGTCATGGAGAAACCAAATAAGTAAGGACAACTCTCACATACAACTCAAGAGTACTGTGAAGCACTGCTGTGAGTTGGGGGGGGCGGTGCGAGAGGATGCTAACAGGAGCTTCTCTCTTCCAGTAAACAGAATGGCCTTCCCTCGTTTCCTCTTCTCCATGAAGAACTGACTGGTTTGACTGAGACAAGGAGGGTCTTGCATCCTTTGCAGCCTCTTTCCCAGAAGGTTAGCTGGGTCCAGGCTTTAATCGCCCTATGCCTACAAGCAGAACTCGATGGTCGTAAGACTCTAATGTTCCTAATTGTAACTTATCCCATGCCCTGGGATAAAACAGCCAAAGAGCACCTAACAGTAGCAAATTTGGCCGATAAAGAGGCTCTACTATAAGTTGTGTGTACAAGGTACTGCTTTTCTTTTTGAACAGCCTACTTTTCTTGTAATCCTGAACACGGTGTCCTAATACGGGGACTGAGGTCATTAAGGTGACAGTTTACACAAGTCAAACCCTTAAGCTGTGGGAGTATTGCATGTCCAGGGCAGTAAAGCATCACCATCTAAGTGAGCACTGTTTTCCCAGCTCTAAACCTGAAAGGAGGAAGAAAGAAGTCATAGCGGTTCACACTCACAGCTCTCCTGTCTTAATCTCAGGGACACTGTTTGCACAGAAGACAAAGGGAGAGCCTGGTGCCCAAGGCCCCAAAGAGAATGACCAAAGTGAGAGAAACTATGAAACTGCAAATGGGAATTGTCACTAACTAAAAATAAAAAAGATGGGAGTCAGGAAAAAAAACACTCAGAAAGGAACTCTCAGGAGAGTCTTTGGGAGCGTGAGAACTATAGATCAAAAGACAAAAGTCATTTTTCTCTGTGAGGCCTCAGACTAGTAAGGCCGAGGAAATTTAGGTCACCTGAATATATGTGACAGTTATGTGCAGCTTATTTGTTTAAACCACTTTTTATTTACATCATTTAATCATAAGACTATAACTGTGAATAGACTGAATAACAAGAATTTTACTATCCCAAGCGCTGCGAACTGGCATACAAAGCCAAGAATTAATTACCCCGTGTTATATAGCTGGCAAGGAGTAAAGAGGGATTAGAAAAGTGTATAAGCAGGATTGAAATAATATATATGTTCTTTGATTCCTGGACGAAGTCAGTAATATATCACTTGGAATTCCTCAGGCCTACAAACTCTCTTTCACAGAAATAGTCGGGAATGTTTCTTAAACAGGAATATGAAGTTATTTATATGTAACAGGGCTCAAAAACTAGAGAAACGCTTTAGGGCTTACTGATAATGATGTTCAGCCAGAAAGAGAGTGGATCGTGCCAACAGCCATGCAATCTTTGCTTTGGATCTCTCCTTAGTTCAGAAGAGCTTCCATCCCTGTCATCATGAAGTTCAACTTGAAACATCTTGATGGGAAACCCTCACACAGAGGCCCTAAGTAAGCCCAAGTCTGACTCCTAACAGAAGCTGTTAAAAACATGCATGGTTTAAGCCTCTAACTTTGTTATATTTTTTTTTGTAATAGCTCACTAAGCAATTATTTATGCAACTATTTTCCCAATTAAACAATTAGAATCCACTTCTGGGTCAAAGGTACAAGCATGCTCAACAATTATCTTTCCCCTTAACTTCCTGCTTTACCTGCAGCTTAAGTTGCTAGAGTGGATCTCATGAAAAGCACTTACTTTTTGGTCTAGGGTGGCAGGCAGAGTCTTACTGTGTTCTCTCTAATCCCCTGGCAGATTTAATACTCAGTTGTCTACTGGCAGGAACTGCAAGGCCCAAATCATTTATTATGGTGTGTTTAAGAATATTTCTATATTAACAAGTTCTTTTGACATAAGCATTAATGGAGGGCATAATTCAGTCTCAAGGTACCTTCAGGAACATTTATCCTGAATTGCTTTGCCAAGGCCTGCAATCGGGTGATGAACACTTTCCTCTGACGATGCATGTAACCCAGGATTGTTATGAGAGACAAAGGAGGGGGGGAAGGAGAAAGAGATCTCAACCTCTTCAATTGTCCCTAGGCAGTTTTTCCGTCTACAATGTCCTTTTTTATTAATGCATATTTTATTCATCCCTTTCTTTCTTCTGCAAGTGTTAAAGAGTAGTAAGAAATTGGTTTAATCATTTTCTGAAAAATCAGCTAAATTCTAATGTTGTTTGATTACAACCGGTCGCAAAAAAATGTCAAGTGCATTTCCATTTAGAGTGCTTGCTTAAACAGCCGTGCAAGTGGGTGACACCCCAAAACGAGCCCACACCACAGAGCACGTTCTGCATTCTTTTCAACACACACTTGCATTAATCCACTCCCTTATTCTCGAAAGTAATGCATTTTTCCAGCACATCATTCCTTAAATGAGGGCGATCCATCATCATGGGAGATTCACCAGGGAGGCCCATTAATAAAACCAGACACCTCCAATGGTGCTTCCTTTGGGAAGGCTTGTTCCTTGGGAAAGCAGTGTTTGGCTGTTTGTGCCAAAAATCCAACCCAGATGTTTCCACAAGTTCTACCTCCCCTGGTAGAACATTTCCCTGGACTGTAATGCATGGCAGGTCTCACTCCAGGCTTCATTAGGAGGCTGTTTGTCTTAAAATGATCCACTCAGCATAACTGAATGGGACTGTTCTTCCCACTCCTAAACACCGAGGGATTAAAAATTATTTTATTAACTGTAGGAGACATCCTCTTCTCTGATCAGCCCAGCGCTATAATGTGATTAAAACCCACGCATACATTACAGATATTCAAATGCCTATTTGATTAGTAATCGTACGATTCAAATGTGGAAAGTAGTAAAATTTCAAACTTTTACCAATTGTTCTTCAAATTCTAAAAATAATCACATGTGGGGCTGGAGATAATGGTTAAGAGCATTTGCTGCTCTTCGGGGGACCAAAAATTCAATTGCTAGCACTGATGTTACAAGGATCATGGCTGCCTATAGCTCCCACTCCAAGAGATCCAGTACCTTCTTCTGGACTGTGGGCACTTGTAGTCACACATGTACACCATACAGACATGAACACACACACACACACACACACACATACACACACACCTTGGTATACATAATTAAAAATAAATATTAAAAATATAACTGGAATTGTTATGTTGACCAAGTCTGCATTATTGAGATCTATAAAAGAAATGAATATTCCATTTTCAATATTTATTGAAAATTAGCCAAGTGGTGTTTCATTGAATGGAATTATATGACATAATTTTTCTCATAAAACACCCATATCTTTATAACTAGTTATTTAAGTTCACCAATGTAGACAGCACCATTTCTTGTACATAGTCACTAAATCTAGGTATTGTGTCCCAGAAGCAGCTTTCCACATAGTAAGTTCTCCAACAGAACATTTTGAAATCAATGAAAAGTTATATTTATCTGTTTCATGCTTGTTGAAACTATAAAATGATGAAATGATCCTAGCTTACACAGGTGAAGAAAATAATATTGGAAATAAAATATCAATTATAAATTTGCAAAAATTAAAGTTGGTGTATGTCTGTGCATTTGTGTTTCTCTGTATGCATATATGTGTGTGCTTGTGTGAATGTGTGAGTGTGTGTGTGTAGTTGTGTGAATGTATGTGTGTGTGTGTGTGTGTGTGTGTGAGAGAGAGAGAGAGAGAGAGAGAGAGAGAGAGAGAGAGAATACCTAGGTATAAAGAAAGTAACTAGGACAGACCACTTCTTTTTTTCTTGTGATTCTTGGCAAACAGTTTCAAGGTAATCCAGTCAAGGAAAATCTATTGTGAAAATATGTATGAATAGACTATAGCAGTCTACTTATATGGGTGACCTATATGGCCATTATTTGAAGTAGAACATCTGAAATTCTGAGTAGAAACTGTACTGGGTATTTAATTGCATTGTGTTCTGAGAGATGGAAGTGTTTTTCAAGGGTCTTACTGTAAACCCAGATTTCAGATCAAGAAGTCATGTGTGTCTATCTCAGAAAGAAAACCTGCCATGAAGGAGCTGCTGATTCAAGTCAGTTAATCACTTCATCACAAAGAACTGTACTGGAAAAGTAAATTGAGTCCATAAAGGCTGAGTGTGGAAAAAGAGCATGATATGAAACAAAGGAGGGGACTGGGAATAGACTAATTTATATGATTAATATTTTTCTCAAAATTTCATGAAGTTGGCTATGAATTTTATAGTGTCCCAGAACACTAGAGTTCAAATTAACTCTAGCTTTGATGGCTCCATCCCCAAAAGTCATGACTGGAGTTAAAAATGTAGAACACTGCAGTAGAGGACACAGCATCCAAACATCTAGAAAAGTAAGCAAGCTAAACCATCATAGCTACACAGCAAATAAATGAATTCAGAGAACTGAGTGTGTAAAAAAAAAGGAAAGAAATTGGGGTTCACAAAATTCTTCATACTTGGGCAGCTGTTTCACCCCGGTGGAACAATGAGAGGAGTAGGAAGTAACAGAGATAAATTTGTTAAACTGCACTGTAGCGCAAAGGGAAGAGCAGAGAGAAGCTCCTCTGAGAAACACTGGCCCTTCCTCCTGGTACAGCAATAGGTCCGAAAGCCTGAGATGTAGGCTTCAGGACGGATTTCTCTGAAGAGCAGGAGTAGCTAGTGGAGAGAGCTCGGCAGTGACCTAGAAAGCTGGAGAGTACGAACAAAGGAAAAGGAGATTATCAACCACTTGCCAGTGCTCATCTCAAGCCCTGCTAAAGAAGGGCATCTTCAGCAGGTTCTTCAAAGCATTTTAAGCGATTACTGAAAGGTGTTTAACTAAAGCTGCGTGGAAACCTGGATGGAGGTCAAATAGAGAACCATCTGATGTAGTCCTCCTCACTAAAGGATAAAAACTAAAGGGCAATTCTGTTCTGGATATTAACACTTACTTTGGTTTCTTTCTTCTTTACCAATGTATCTCATTAAAAATGATAATAATGGCTAGAGAAAGGAACAAGTGATGGACCTTCAGTAAAAGAGAAGAAAAAATGGCGTGACTATCTCTGCAGGTGTAATTATCAGGCAGGAGCTTAAAACGAACCAGGAAAAACATGATTAAAGAAAAAGGCAGGCAACATCCATGAACACAGATTTTTTTTTTTTTTTAGCAAAGGGGCAAACATTGAATAAACAAAAAGAATGAAAAATCAAAAAGTATACAACACAGAATCAGAATTCACCTACAAAACTGACATCAGTCACAATTAAAAAGAGTCAACTTAAAGATCACGGTCAGCAGAGACTATCCGTGGAGCAAAACAAGATGAAAGGGGCCAGAACATCTGAAATCTGTGGGTCACCATCAAAGAGTGCAATGCCTGGGTCCCTGAGACCCCAGCACAGACACTTAGAATCTGCTAGTGCTGAAAATCACTGCCCCTCGCTGGCACTTACATGGTAGCCAAACGCAAGCACTCTACCTTCCTTTTGCTGGCTTATTCTACTTTGGGTCTGCTACTTTGCTAACAGGCCTGTTAATTACTCAATGGATGCCTACTAAAAACTGGTGATAGCTTGCCCATCTCTTTTCTTTCTCAAAGCTAAAGGATAAAGATAAGAGTGACAGAGGTGTCTGTCTGTCAGGCCTTTACAAGTCCTGCTCCAGACCCCCAAAGCTCTCAAGTGTGTTATACCTGCAGTCACTTTGGTCTCAAGGAACAATTATTGATGAATGACCAATGATGACCCAATATCTTTTCTCTGCTTTTCACAGTCTCTCCTCTATTTAATTAGAATGTTGGGATAGACAGCCAAGCCTAGCCTACTGATGTTTTTTGAAGTAAGTGATTTTTGCCCTAAAACTGCAATTGGAATACCAGAAGTTAGAAAATATATTCTTGGGGAGTAGGGAGGATAGAGAGATGGCTCTTCAGTTCCAAGCATAGGCTACCCTTGCAGAGGATCCATGTTTGACTCAGAGTATTCACATGGTATCTCACAACCACCTATAACTCAAGTTCCGGGTTATCCAATGTCCACTTCTGGCCTTTGTGGGTATCATGCATGCATGGGGAAACATAGATATATATGCAGGCAAGACACTCATACATATTTTTTTAAAAAAGAAAAAACGGCTTAGAAATAAAACATATACTGTGCCAGAAGAAATTATGGCTTCAATTTTCTCCAAAGAAATAAATCATAACAACTCATAAGCTAAGAAAGACATAGGTAAGCCATGTAGCATAAGTGTAAGGAAAATGATCTAAGTCATTCCAGCATACTGAGCAAGTAAAAACTAAATACAAAGACAAGAAAGTCTTAGAAGCAACCAGAGAAAATGAGTGCATACACAGTTACGGCTGTCGCTGGCTTCTCACCAAACACAGGAAGGGTCAAGATCATGTAATGGCATCTTTAAAGTGCTGAAGGAAAAACACAGAATAACTTTGCAGTGGAATTCTCTCCATCAAGTGAAAATATTCCCCAAAGACAAATGATAGAGAATTTCAGAGTAACAGAAGCTGAGAAAATTCCTCCCTAGGCTACCTGCACTTCCCGCCACACTGACATAGCCTCCAGAAAATGGTAATGTTTACAAGGACTCAGAGTAGACAACCAGATGGTATAACATTATAGGTAAATATTATATCGGTTCTTTATTTACATGGACATGTAAATTTATCTTTAAATATTCTTAGAAGAACAATGACTTATTGAAGCAATGCCTCTAGTATATGTAGAAATAAAATATGTGACAGTAAGATCGCATCCTATGTTGTGATTTTCTACATTGTTAATAAACTAGGTAACTATACACAAGTTGTTATGAATTAGTGATAGCCATTATGACATGTGATGTTATGGCTATAAGCTGATGCAGGTGGTAAAGTGGCACACTGAGATATGTGATGTTTATTAAACAATACATGAGTGGGGATGTGTTGCAAACACATTTCAGATTACCAGAATAAAGTACGAATGTGACAAACCACCACAGTATTGATGAGTATCTACATTTAAGAAAGACTAACTGCAAAATCCACAGTGACTTCTTCAACCTGTTTGATAAAAGAAATATACACAAGGTTTTTACTTTGACCCCTTGAAGAATACTTCTTGGACTGACCACTTGGTACTGGCTAGTCAGGTGGTGTGCTAGTCCCTGGGGAAGACTATTCTTCACTCTCTTTGCATTCCTTGACTGCCTGTACTTCTTTGTCTAGAGTTGAGGCCTCAGAAGCTTTCTCCCTCTTGTTAGAATGTGTTATCCTACAAGTATACAAGTAATATTATCTGGACTGAATAGATTGGTTTTTTATACTCAGGAAAGTATACACATGGGCACACACACACATACACACACATGCACACACACACACACGCACGCATGCACACACACATATACAGGGAGAGAGAGAGAGAGAGAGAGAGAGAGAGAGAGAGAGAGAGAGAGAGAGAGAGAGATCTTAAAATAAGATATTAAAATAATGCCATGAATTTGTGAGGGAATAGGGCAGGGGTTATGTGGGTGGAAGGGAAAGGGAGAAATGATGCAATTACATTACAATCTCAAGAAATTACTTTTAAAGATTACTTTATAGAAACCACTACACTATATACAATTTTCTTTAAAGTTTTAGATTCTCATATTTACACCAATAATATCTGGTAGCAAGTGTTTTTTATTATACTATCAGTAAGCAATGGGTATGTTTTATGTATAATTTACTTTTTTATAATTTACGTTTCTTCTTTATTTGGAAAAGGTTTTTCTTTATTTGGAAAGGTAAATATAATACATTAGTATTATGTTTAACTATCAATCTGTACTTATTTGGATCATAATCGAATTGTATATATATTTTCATATTTGTAAATTGTTACACACACACATATATGTATGTGTGTATATGCATTTATGACTATACTGACCTGTAACAATTTATTCACATCATCAGCTCTACAGGGTAGCCATGTTTCAAAAAGCACATTAGGCATTTCAAACATGTCTATGCTGGGCACTTTTCTCAGTATTTCACAAAGACTCGATGATTTTTTTCCTTTACAATAATGATTATCTTACTTCACCCAGGAGACAACGAAGACTAAAGAGTTCAGCTGGATTGTCAAAGTTCACATAACATGAAGTCACAGATGCTCTTACTCTTCTGAACCCACCTAGTAGCCTGCTCTGTGCATATATGCCTTAGTTTATTGAATTAATCTACTTGTGGTCATTTAAATGTATTTAACATTTAGTCAATGCTACAATCTGCATTCTTGGTTCCCTGGCACTTGGGAGCCTTATAGACCTCAGGAACAGTGCCTCTCTCAGGGAAAGGAAATGCTAAGCATAGTAAACAATTTACTTAAGAACACATCTTTTATGTTGAATCAAACAATGAGGCATCATATCCAACTCTCATAGTACGTACACTATGGTAATAGTCCCTCTACCTTGTATCTTCCCAAGGCCGAAAACATGGCAAGTGAAGACTACAGCATTAGAATCAGTGAGACTAGCTGAGTCTGGACCCCTCCCTTCTGCTGTCTGTCTTTCTATCAAAACTCTTAGCGGGGAGAAAGAGCCCTGACTATGACTTCTCCTGGCATCCCTGACTTCTGCCTCCTTCATCCTACTATGCTTAATGCAGTCCTTCCTGAAGTGCGTGGTGTGCGTTCCTGTCTCAAGAAAATGCAACTAATTCATTCCTTTTCAATGGTATAAGTTTCCTGTGTGATTATTCTGTGATTCTCAACGATTAAAATACATGAGAAAAAATTAGCCTTGAAGATCGGAATATTTAAAAAAAAAACCTGCAATCATCGTTCCTCTCATAATTAGTATTACATGCAACTTTTCATGTCAGATTTTCTTTGTTTTTTTCTTCGCTATGAGGATTTGAACCTCTTTTGCCTCTTACAGAGACCACCAATGAATATTTGTGGTTGAATTGATGTACTGAGATTTCAAGCTAATCAGTGCTCCCAAAAGGAGGCCCCATGTTCCCTGTAAGTCTTCTATGGTTAAAACCAAGTTCCTGGGACACGTCCTCTGTGGGAACAACGCCTGCTTGGAAAGCGAGAAAAATGGATAACTAAGTCCCAAAGTGTATTATGCTTGCCTGCTCTGCACTGTAGAGCTCTTAATCAGCCAGCTGTCTCTCACATGAGGCTACCTGTAATGTTGTACCAAACAAGATTGCTCATAGGCTGAGCAACTTTCCTCAAGACCTTTGTAGATGACAGAACGGGAAAGCTGGTTGCAGACATTTGATAGAACCACTCAACAAGTTCAGGAAGCTTGTTGATAAATATAAGTTGCTGTTCAATAATAGGAAACCTTAATTATTTCTAGAAATTGCATTTAAGAAGTCACATGCAGGGTAAGTAGTTCTCGGGACCCATGTGGCCAGGCATTTTCTCTTCCTGTGCAATAGTTCATACACAGAACTTCTAATCTGGCAACAAGGCAGATCTTCTTACTTGTTCAAACCTTAGATCAGTAATTGGTTTTTTTCAGTATAATACAAAGGACTTTAATGATCATGAGCTGGTTAGTTTTTGTCAACTTAACACAAGCAGAGTCACCTGGGAAGAGGCCATCTCAGTTGAGGCGTTACCTCCATCAGATTGGCTTGAGGACATGTCCAGGCCACTGTGGGCAGTATAAACACTAGGCAAGTGGTTCTGAGTTGTATATAAAAAAATAAAGCAAGCTGATGAAGCCATTCATAAGAATCCAATGAGTAATGTTCCCCAACGGCCTCTGCTTCCAGTTCTGGGTCTAAGTTCTTGCTGTGAGTTCCTTCTCTGACTTCCCTCAGTGAAGGGCTGTTACTTGGAGGTAGATACTGAAATAAACCTGTTCCTCCACAAGTTGTTTTTGGTCAGTGTTCTACGTAGCAACATAAAGCAAGAAGGAGAGATTATAATGATTTCTAGATGTAAAATGATGCCTTAAAAATAATTTCTAAACAATGTCACTCTTTCTTGGTAATAGTTCCTAGAATATCAAATAATATTTTGTTTTGTCAAAAAAAAGAGAGAAAAAAGGGAGCAGTGGGATGTCTCAGTGGAGAAGGATTCTAACCAGATGACTGGATTTGATCCCTAGGACCCCATAGTAGTGAAGGAGCAAACAAATTCCTGCAAGCTGTTCTCTGGCATCCATAGCTATCCATAGCACATGTGTCCTTTCACATACATGCATGTACACATACATACACATGAAAATATATGTAACACATGGTTTGTAATGCAGAATGTTTCTAAACATAGATCCTGGGCTAAACAAGATCCTTAAGCTGGAATTTATTCATCGAGCCACGTTAACTTCAGTAGTAATATATTTAGCATCATGTTACAAATCCTAAAAGAGCTAAACCAACAAAAAATCTCCCTCATGTTAATCCTATAAATTTCTGTGGATTAGCTGAGTTCTTCCCCAGAGTTTAATGAGACCAAAATTCAACGCAAAATGTAACTAGGTAGCTTTGCCTTAGCTTTAAAGTTTCCTTTCAAACCACAAAGAAAAATTAAGGGTAACTGAGGGCAAGGATGGAGGGCATGAAAAGATGTTATAAAATGCCAGCAAGAAAATCCATGCAATCTGTAACTGTTTATTCAGTAAGAGAGCCCACTAGCTGGTGCTGAAAGCAACCATACGGGAGTGAGGAAACCAAGAGCAAGGGGCCACAGGTGATCTGAGACAGAGTCTACATTTACTGGTTGATTGGTTTTGTTTGTTTAAACTTTTTTTATTAAGCTATTTTATTTATTTACTTTCCAAAAGTTATTCCCCTTTTGGGTCACCCCTCTCAGAGTTATTCACCCCTACCTCATCTGCTCCACCCACCTCTAAGAAGGTGCTCCCTCACCCACCCACTCCCCACTTCACTCCCACAAGCATCCCTCATCCCTGGGGTATCAGGTTTCCACAGGAGTAAGCTCATCCTCTCCCACTGAGACCATTAAAGGCATTCCTCTGCTACACATGTGCCTGGGGCCAGGAACCAGCCCCAGGTTCCTGGTTTTTTTTTTCCTTGGTTTTTAGCTTAGTCTCTGGGAACTTTGAGGGGTATCCGGGTTCATTGACACTGTTGTTCTTCCTATGGGTTGCAACCTCCTTCAGTCCATTCAATCTTTCCTCTAACTCTTCCTATATTGGTCCTCAACCTCAATTCAATGATTAGCTGTAAGTATCCACATTTGTCTCAGTCAGTTGCTAGTAGAGCCTCTCAGAAGACAGCTGTGCCAGGCTCCTGTCTGCATATACAATATGGCCTCAGAAATAGTGCCAGAGCTAAACAAAGAATTCTTAATAGAGGAATCTCAAATGCTTGAGAAGCATTTTAAGAAATGTTCAACATCCTTAACCATCAGAAAAGTCCAAATCAAAATGACCCAGAAATTCCACCTTATACCAAATAAAATGGCTAAGATCAAAACCTCAAGCTACAATACATGCTGGCAAGAATGTGGAGAAAGAAGAACACTCCTCCAACACTGTTGGGATTGCAAACTGGTATAACCACTCTGGAAATCAATCTGGTGGTTCCTCATAAAATTGAAAACAGTTCCACTTGAAGACCCAGCTATACCACTCCTGAGAATATACCCAAAAGATGTTCCACCACACCACAAGAACCACTTGTGTTCCACTATGTTTAACAAGAAGCTGGAAACAACCCAGATGTCCCTCAACTGAAGAATGCATACAGAAAACGTAGTTAATTTACCGAATGGAATACTATCAATTAATTAAAACAAGGGCATAATGAATTTTGCAGGCAAATGGATGGAACTAGAACATATCATCCTGAGTTAGGTAACCAGACCCAAAAAGACAAGCATGGTATATATTCACTGATAGGCCAAAATTGTTATTAGCCTGAAAGTTCATAATACCCATGACACAACTCACAGACCTTAGGAAGCTTAACAAGAAGGAAGGCCCAAGTATGGATACCTGACACCCACTTAGAAATGGCACAAAATAATCATGGGAGGCAGAGGGAGGGAGGGAACTAGGTGGGAGAGGGGAGTGAAGAGGGGAAGAAGAGGAGCAGGAGCAGGTATGAGGAGAGACAGCAAGGATGCCCAGAGGGCCAAGGGAATGAACCAAATATGCAGCAGTGGGGGTTGAGGGCAGAGGGAATCCCTAGAAAGTCCCAGAGTCCTGGGACGTGAGAGGATCCCAGGACTCAATGGGAACGAATCAGTCAAAACACCCAACAACAGGGAGACGGAACCTAAAGAAACCATCTCCAGTAGATAGCCAGAGCCCCCAGTTGAGGCAGGTGACCACCCACCCACTTACAACATTTTTAACTCAGAATTGTTCCTGACTAAAAGAAATGCATCAGCAGAGCTCCACACAGCAGCTTGTGAACATTTAGAAGGAAGTTTCAGAGTTCTTCAAGACTCTATCAGTTTGTTAATGTGATAATTTAATTGACATTATGTAGTCTGGTCAACTGGGATGATGATTAGTACCAACACCATTGAGGTGAAATCTTTTGAAAGTCTTTCCATAGGATCAGCACATGGATGCAATGGTCCGAAGGAGGTCAAGTCTACATTTTATGCTGGTAATTGAACTTAGTAAATTATAACAGTTTCTCACATGGTACTGGTTTGGCAATATGATGGGTAGGTACATGGAGAGAACCCAGAATGTCATCTGGAGAAGCCAGAGGAGGCCATTGGTGATGGCATAGCCTCTGTTGCAGTAGTGACCCCAGGACCGGAGTCCCAGAAGTTGGGCTTGACACAACTTGTCAGAGTCCCTGAAGAGAGGCCAGGAAGCCACTGGTGAAGACATACCTTGTGGAGACACCATCCTATTGGAGATGCTAATACAGTGAGATGATCCCAAAGCACAGCAGAAGCTACAAAGTGGACCCGTCCTGATCCTAGGGGACAAGGTGTATAAGTAGCATTTAGGTAACAGCTGGAGAAGTGAACCCACTCATTGTTTATGTAGCCTAGAGGATTGTGAACTGGTCTTCGGAATCAAGCACTAGGCTTCTGACATTGTTGAAGTTTGGTCTTGTATTGATTACGGTTGTGCTTGGATTTTTCCCTCTTGGAGTAAGAAAGTATTTAACTTGTTTTGATTTTACAGTTGAGAGACTTTGGACTTTCAAAGTGATGTTGGATATTTTAAACAAAATGAATTTTTCAAAGATTTTTAAAAAGACTATATTTTTAATATTCTATTTTGTTTTATTTTTTGATGTTAAATTAAATCAGAAATTGGGAATAATCAGAAGGGGAAGTTTGTAGTTTAAGAAGTGATGTGCTTGCCGGGCAGTGGTGGCACACACCTTTAATCCCAGCACTTGGCAGGCAGAGACAGGCGGACTTCTGAGTTGGAGGCCAGCCTCGTATACAGAGTGAGTTCCAGAACAGCCAGGGCTATACAGAGAAACCCTGTCTCGAAAAACAAACAAACAAACAAACAAACAAAAAGAAGTGATGTGCTTGTGTGTCAAGTTGACAAATGGGGTAATTGTGCTGATCAGCTTTGGTCAAGTTGGCACAAAACTCGACATGATTGGGAAGAAAAACTCTTAATTAATAAAATACAACTGTAAGACTGGCCAGTAGGCAAGTCCACAAGGTATTTTCTTTATTAATGATTCATGTAGAAAGGCTCAGCACAGGTATTGTGGGCAACACCTCTCATGGGCTGCTTCTAGGTTGGATAAAAAGCTAGTTAAGCAAGCCAAGGAAAACAAGCTGAAAAACAGTGTTTCTCCATGGTCCCTGCTTCAGTTTCTGACTCCTCAAGTCCATACCCTGACTTCCTTTCACGATGATTTACAACCTAAAGTTGAAATAAACCCTTTCTTCTTGATATTGCTTCCAGTCATGGTTTTATCACAACAATAGAAGCCTAACTAGAAAAGTTACCCTTCAAAACCTGATGGTAAGACCGTACTGCTAGAGACATCATATTCTTGCAGCATAGAACACGTAGTTATAAACCTGGTACTGACCTGGAAGCATCATTTCTAGTGGCTTTCTTTATTGTGCTGAAAACTGCCATGCAGGCTATTAGATGAGAAAGTAACTCTCAGTCTTATGCTGTCATGAATCCTGCAAACTACGTTCACCGCTGTAGTCATGGCACAAATATCATAGACATAACCAACCACTTTCTGATTTATTTGAAGTCCTACTGCACAAGAAAAACCCCATTCCTGGCACTATTACTAAGAAAAGAACCCGTGACTAGACAAGTCATAGATAGATCATTGGGACAAAACTCACTACTATTGTTCTGCTTAATGGACATAGTATTTAAATTACTCCTAATGACTTATTGATATATTCAAAGAATAATGCACCTCCCACTCCTTATCAGAGAAACTTCTGTTTCCAGAGGATGGTAATTAACACAAAGACCCACAGCTGCCCAAGGTGCATAAAATAGGAGACTGAGAAATAATCAAACCTAAATGGGACATCTATACAAACACTCTATTCCCAAGGCTCATGAATCATTACAGAAGAGAGGTCAGAATGTGTAAGAACCAGAAGCAGTGGATGAATATAAGCTATACTTATTTCTGAATAATCACTCCCCCATCTCCTCACTAATATACATTTGGCACGTGGCCTTCAATATACTAGCCAAATTCTCTACCAAATGGATTATCCAACTACCTTTTGTATAAATTTTTAAGTTCTATTATTGCCAACACTAGGTTAGGCTATTGCAAAGATGGAGAAATTTCTTTTAAAATCAATCTAACATCCTTTCTTTTATGTCAGTATTTCTATATTAAAATTGTTCTGGGTGGTGCTGGTGGGTAAAGCCATGCAGAGACCTGCCTGCCATGGAGCCCACCACTGAAGGAGCCACCAGGATGTACAAGTGTGTATTGGAGAGATGGGAGAGCAAGGGAAGTGGAACAGTTTGAACACCAAGAAGAGAGGGAGTTCTGGAGGTGTGAGGGTGATGAGGGACAGCCTGAAATAAGTACCTGGTGCCACTACCTGAGGCCATAGTGAAGTCCCAGCCTGTGCTGCTGCTGAGGGCCATGTCTGAGTTCATGGCTATTCAGCAGCAGGGGTTTGTTTAGATGTTCATGTTACCACCAAAGACTATGTGGACATCCTTGTCTGGGCTGTTGCCTGGGATCATATTGATGTTCAAGGGCTGCTCAAAGCTGGCCCTGCTCCTCACTGGCTGCAGCACTTGGGAAAGTGGGCCCTACACGTTGCCTGGGCAGCACAGTAGAGATGACCCTGGAAGTGGTGGTAGGGTGATCAGGTAATCTGGCCCAAGGGCAAGAGCAAGGGCAGAAGAGCTGGCTCTGGTCCTTGTCTTCCAAGTGGGTGAGCTGGATCCTAGGCTGTAAGAAAGGGAGAGCTAGCCCTGACCCTTGTTATCTGTGGCATTTGGGTGAACTATCTGGGGCAGTGCTGAAGAAATGGTTGTGGTGTTGTGAGTGCAAGAGAGCTGATGAGCTGACCAACTCAGCTACCATCAGGCACAGATCTAGGATTTTGAGTTGGTCTACCCCAACACCTACCCCATTTATGAACATTAGAGACCATGAATTCAGTCAGTCCTATATATATCCAAAATGCAGGATCATCATGTTACAAGGCATGATACATGGTACAGTGATATCATGATACAATGGAATATCCAAGAGGAGTCCCAGTGAGGATGAAGTATTGACAGTATAGCAAAAGCTTCTTTTTTCAACAGATGGAGACAATTACAGAGACGCACAACTAGTCAAACTGTAGAGAAGAATTGACCATAAAGTGTTCAACCCCATTGGATACATCTGCAGTGCAGTTATGGTTCAAGGAAAATCACAAAATTGGGGAAGGATAGATTGTAGGAACCAGAAGACAAGGAATTCGGCTGCTAGGTAATGTTCTTGAGCATGTAGGACATGATAGGACAACTGCATCAACAAAATCTCAGCAATACAATTCCTGCAGCAAGACCTACACAATGACAATACCAGGATCCTTCTATGTGCAGAAGGAGAAGTTGTGCAATATCTCACCCCTAGATGAAGAGCTACATGCAATTAAGGACTGCTGAGAGAGAGATGATCCATTTCCTCCAGATCTCAGTTCCCACATAGTTTGGTCATTTTCAAATTCATCCATGGGCACACACACACACACACACACACACACACACAAGATGAAGGGGCAGGAGGAATGCAAAAGCAGTGCTCAAGTATGGAGTTTTCAAAAAATTCTTTTGAATAACTATCCAATGGGTTGACATGTAGTTCAATGTCACAGGAAATAAATAAACAAGAACAACAAAATGAATGAACAAACAGTAATTCTCGGAGTTTCAATTCAACTTTATTGAGTCAATTCTCCGATTATTGCAAATGGTTATTGAATATCTACTGGCTGTTAAATGTTGATGTTGAAATAATCAATCACCATGGCTATTAAAAAACTTTTCCAGCTGGGCAGTGGTGGCACACGCCTTTAATCCCAGCACCTGGGAGGCAGAGACAGGTGGATTTCTGAGTTCGAGGCCAGCCTGGTCTACAGAGTGAGTTCCAGGACAGCCAGGAATACACAGAGAAATCCTGTCTCAAAAAACAAAAACAAAAAACAAAAAACAAAACAACAAAAAAAACTTTTCCACTGCCATGTATGATTCAGCAGGTCTCTGACATAATTAGCATATACAAAGGAATGTTGTAGAATGTTATACAAAATCTCTTTTTCTGTATACATAACTATCCATTTTTTCTGTAACAATTCATTTGTTAGAAAATTGTGCATTAAAAACAAATATGAAAATGCATGGGTGACAGAAAGTGCAAATGTGAATTGAGTTTGCAAATGATTTTGAGACTGAAAAATATTTCAAACAAGTAAAAATCTACCATGGGAAGTTGTTTTTAAGTGATGATAAATAAGAGAGGGGGAAGCTACCAAAGACAGTCATGATGCTATAGAGAGCTAGGATGCTGCAGACAGCCAGGATGCTACAGATTACTCTTGTATCTCTGGAGAACAGAACAGTTAGAGCCTAATGACGGAAACAGAAAACTGTGGCTCACGTGAGAGCTGAGTGATAATGGAGAAAGCAGAGAGAGCTACACAGACACTGGACACGTTTTGATGGAAGAGTCAAAAGGATTGACTGAGAGACTAGCTACATGAAGAAAAGAAACAAAAAAGAGCAAGAGCTACAGTCTTCAAGACTCTTCTGTCACTTCTGTGCCTTCATGTCCTGTTACCTCTGAGCTGGTGCACTGTTATTCCTTAAATAGCACACTCTAACATCTGACCTCCTAGGCATTTATACTTTGCCTGGAATTCTTGTTCATAACCATCACCCGCTGTTGCCTGAATTCCTCTCAAGTTGACCTCTTCTCAGTGGTAACTTCCTTGGTTCTTCTGACTAAAATCTCTCTCCATCTTTCCCTCCCTTCCTCCTTCCCTCCTCTCGTCTCCCTATCTCTCTCTCTCTCTCTCTCTCTCTCTCTCTTCTCTTGCAACTTTTATGTAATGATTTAACATCCATCCCCACCCTACCACCACAGGCATCATGAAGACAGCATCTCTTTGATTTGCTGCATTGCAAGTGCCAAACAGAGATGGTGGAGAGGAAGCTGACACACAATAAATATTTAGTAAATTAATACACATACAACTCATGAAATAATAATAATGGACTAGGTGAAAATCTTAGCAGAATAAAAACAAAATACAAGAAGGGAGGAAAATAGCATGGAGAGAGAGAAGTAAAAGATGGAGAGTGGTTAGGAGGGAAGGAGGTAGAGAGGGAGAAAGGGAGGGAGAGAGGGAGAGAGGGAGAGACAGAGGGAGGGAGGGAGGAACAGAGGGAGGTAGGGTGAGAGAATGGGTGATTGTTCAAGTACATTTCTGGTTCATAGCCATTATCAAATGGCTTGGTAAGTAGGAATAACCAATCTCTATGAACCTACATTATTTTCCCTTTCCTTATTTGCCAGTCCAATTGCCAAAATCTCTTCACATACCAAGCCCTTTTACATTGGTAGTTTCTGACAAGCCTGCCACACCCAAACAGCTCTGATCACAGCCTTCTTCCACCTGATGCATGAATTAGGAATGAGGCTTTTCAGCAATAACTGACTATAAAGGTGCACATTTCAGCATCCCAAATTTACATAATGATGATATTTCTAGGAGAAAAACTAAATAAAACCAGTCCTTCGAGTCTCTTACATTGAAAGGAATTTTTACTGGGCTGAAAATAATTTTGGAGAAGATATTGTACCATCAGGGTTGAGGTTATAAAACGGGAGTAAATAATTAGAAAATGAGATTGAAAAGTTCTACTTGGTTTTATATTTCATAAGATCACCAGCTAGTCCTTTTCGCTACATTTTATGAAAGTCATCTGCTACACAGTGAGCTCAAGCAAACACAAATGACCTTCTATTTCCATCTCTGAGGCCCATATCACAATGATTCAGAAGTGCTCCATTCAGAATATAATTCACACACAATTATGTTCCATATTTGTAAGAAATCCAGTACATAAATCTCTAAATGGAACAGTTTAACCAACTTTAAAAGAATGAGCCACTGAATGGACTCATAATGATATAATGTAGAAGCATAAAAATTGAAAGAACATAGCCACCTTGTAAATTCTCTCCATTTCATATTTATGCTCTCTCTTCTATTTATTGTATCATATATCAAATTATTCTGCTTCCTTGGAAAGCCATTTTTATAAGAATAGCACTGGAGACACAAGTCATCTAACTTTAAAGGAGAAACTTAAAGATACCTGACCTCCTCCTGTACGCTGAAGACAGCCCTGTATCGATTCTTGTGTGGGTTTGAAATGCAAAGAAGTCCCGTGGACGTAAGTCAAGTGGCAGTATTTACATGTTCACTAAGCTGAAATTTTCTTGGGTGAACAATGACTCTGGATAAATGTGCACATTTGGAAAGCAACATAACCCTAGACTTTCAACAGGCAGCTAATAGGAGCCTGGAATAATGTGGTAGACTCCCCCACAACAAAAGTAAGAGGCTTTATATATTGAAAAATCCTTCATTTTAAGTATCAAAAGTTAGGGTGGTTAATATACATGCTAGCCTTAGAAATAATGTTGAAAACTGTTGATAAGTTTGGATTATTTAAATTGTCACTAAATTGTGCCCTTCAGTTTCTTTTCTGTGATCAGAATGGGCTCACTACATTTGATAACGTGGCATCTAGTGCTGTCTCATAAGAAGATGTAGGTAGTACTTGGTATTACCTTGCTAAAAATAAACACTTAGAGTATACTTTGACTAGCTATTATCAAATATTCATACTTGGCATCTTATCATATATTTATGGCTTTCTTAAATTTCATCTATGAATATTGCTTTATTAGAGAAATAAAACATCATTAACTTATTACTCAGAGGAAGGCCATGCTACCCATTTTTATTTATCTATAACAGCAATTCAGATGTGTAAAATATTTTTAATTTATAAGGCACTTACATTTACAAAATAACCATATGCCAGAAAATTCTTAAAGCCTAAGCACATCCTCGCAAGGCATAAATTTTACTGGGAAGTAAATATGGAACAGAGGTTTACTAAAGCTAACGTAATGTGGTAAGGAGTAGAATTTAAAGCTGCACGTATTCTTCATAAAAAAGTTAATCTCAGGCTTAGCTGTCTGCTCACAGCATGCATGTCTGGACCTATAGAACCTTGAGAGATATGAGAATCAGAGATTGGTGGCACACTGAATGCACAGCTACACAATTTATTTTAAACCTCCTAACTCGTATGTGGTAGGAAAGTAAGTCTAAGATACATTTATGCAAAGGAGAAAACTGAGGATAGAAATCCAATCATCATCGTAACTAGTGAATTGTGAAACACAGAACTCAATTACAGGTCTTTGATCTATCAGACTAAATTCCTTTCCTAAAATTTACCTGTTTTTTTTACATAATCGCAAAGAAGCATAAAGAAAAAAAGTAGCTAAAACATAGACAGGAGTGGAATCAGTAATTAGAGGTGAGGCCTAAGGCTTACATACATTTTTTTATGATTAGTAAAATTTATTTCAGTAAATTTCAGCAGTATGGAAATTTTAATATTGCTCATTTACAATAAAGATAAAACATGAATGTTTTATGTAAACATTTATCAATCATAATCTTTCAAACTGCCTACTGCCATACATTTCTAGTTTTCTGTACATCTATCATGAATAGAGTATAAAAATAAAAATTTAAAAGGAAATACATTATTGTAATTTCTTGATTACAATAATGACTTCAGTGAAAACACTGGAAGACAGTCATGAAAGGAAGAAGTTACAAGCTAAGTCAGATCTTGGAAACTCATACAGAAATAGAGTATGAGTTGTGCTCTTCCCCACAAACACCATACAAACACATGTGTGTGCACGCACACACACACAAAGACACACACACCAATAAACAATAGTGTAAGAGGTGGAGCGATTAGTCAGCAGTTAAAACAATCTTGCTAAGAAACCAGCTTCAGCTCATAACCATCAGTAACTGCACCAGAGGATCAGATATCTTCCTCTGACCTCTGTGTACAACAGCCATGCACAAAATGAATCTGACACAAGATTTCACACTAGTTATGTGTCATCTATATATTTTGACTTATGCATATAAAAAGGACAATGATAATGACCTAATTACTAGTCTTTTCTGTGAAAATTAAATGGGAGAATACAAATATTTTGTAATGGGACAATAAAATTGGAAAAGTAACGATTCATTTTATATAGTTTTTGTTTACATTCAAGAGTTAAAAATAGAATAGCAGACAAAAGTATATATGCTATCCCTGGTCTCTATATTGTAACAGTGCCAAGCAGATGTGTGCTACATCAAGAAAGTGCCTTTGAACTTGTGATCCTCCTGCTTCTTCCTCCTTCAGCAAATCCTACCAGTGTTCAAATCCTACCACCCAGAAACAGGGAAAGGAGGTAACATTTGAAATGTAAATCAATAAATATCCAATAAAAAAAAGAAAAAAGAAAAAAAGTAAAGGTTCCCCAAATGTGGGAATATTGCTCAGTAGTAGACTATTTGGCAACATCAAGACCCTAGGTTCAATCCCCAGGAAAAAAATGTGTCTTGATTATTTTAAGGTATTATTTATTGGTTAATTAATGCAAGGTTCAAAGTTTAAATTTCATAATTTTCTATTTTAAGAAATACAAAAAAATTAAATAACAAAATAAAAGTTTACACTAAAACATTTCCTTATCTAAAGTTGATTTGTTTGGGTTTTTTAATAATTTATTTGACAGATACATGATATTACTGAACACTTAAACACGTTTACTTTTGTACTTCCTTGATTTACCCTTTCAGTGATGCTTGAAATATGAAATTATTTTAAATCCTTAAATATGTAAGTCAATAGTCAGTGAATGGTACAATTTTTCTAACTACCATGGTTTTCATATGTCTCATGGACCCACTTATTTGTATACTTTGTTGAAGTACAAAGTTAATTTTAAGGCATGTGTTTGCTGCTGACATATACATTTTTTGCCTAATCAATTGTGTTTTGGTCATATTTTAACATCTCATACATGTCTCCCTAGGTTGCAGCTGTTTGCAAAAATAAAACCCACATCAAGTCTAGCAGGTCTAGATCTTGTCTCTGTAAGCAGTCCAGCCCTGTGCTCCAAGCCAGCATTTGCTACATTTGCCTTTAAATGAGCATACATGTTCTTTGAAAGAGACTTCATTATCTATTCATTTTTCAAAGAATTGAGAAGCTATATCAAGTCATGTGATCTTTCTGTGGACCCCCCAACAGTGTCTGGCTAGAGGTTCACTGTAAATATCTTAACTGCTATTGTTCATACCCTGCCAAAATCCTCTCTGCAAGAGTGAGTAGGAAATGACTTGTCTATACTACTTGTGAAAAGCCGTTCCTGTGACTGCTGCCCTTGTGTAACCTGACTGACTTATTCTCATTGAACAATAAAAGATGTAGAAAGTGCTGTGTTGAGAATACTCACCCTCATGGCAAGTTGCTGCTGACAGTCTACAGCTTCCAGCTCAGGGTGATAGCCAAATTATGTCAAAGCCTTCATTGCATACAGACACAAGGAACTATGTTCTGCAGTGGCCTGAGAGTGAGTATCCTCCCATGTGAGCCTTCCAGTGAAAATGGTACCCAAACCTCCCTGGCTCTCATCCATTGTGAATGCTTCCAGGGAACCATTCAATCTGTTAGGACTCCTGATCTATGTAGACTGTGAGGTCATAATGGTGTGTTATTTTAACTACTAGTGTTGGGGCAATTTGGGAGGAAGTAATATAAAACCCTGGATGGGAAAATAATGCTGGTCAGAACATTCCAGAAGGGCAGGCATGAAGATCTCACTTCTGTTTCCTCGAGAGAACTACTCTGTACTGCTGGTGTTTCCTCAGCTGTCATAGCTACGAGTTTTGAAACAAATCCAGAAGGGAATGGAACTCAGAGACAGTCCTGCCAAGTGGACAGGACTTTTCTTCCTTCTCAAGTTCAAGTATTTTTATTCAGAAAATGAAAATCATCTCCTGAGTCATTATTATTCAGCATCAAGAATGAAATGTTTGAATAGAGATTTTGCTTACTCGTGGGGGAAAAATAACAATATTCTTTTGTTTTCCTTGTGTGCCTTGATTTTCTTGGGCGCCCTTTATAAAAAGTCAAGGCATACCCAGGGAAAAAGGACTGAATTTCAGAGACTTGGAAGCCATGTTGCCTAGATACATAAACTATTAAATGTCAGAGAGAATCATCTGGAAGGAAGAGCGAAAGTGTTAGTGAATTACTATTACAAACTTTTGGCTGTTGTAAAGTTGTGAAGAACGTTCAGGACAAAATTAGCCAGATATAATGACAAGCAGTCCATAGTTGCTTGATGCCTCATGTCCAGTTTCTCTCATGGTCCTAGCAGAGCACAAGCCTAGCATCTTACAACATAATTATATTAGCTTCCATTACATTATGTGTTTACCCATACTAATTATGTGTATGGGTAAGCCCTACGAGTTGTTTTGCCCTCAGTTTACAAGGTTAAGACCAGTGAATGTATCCTGGGACTGCTTTTACTGGGATACTAGGGGAAAATTCACCCCTTGGCTCACTTAGAATCCTATCTATAAACAGAGCCCAGTGCCATAGGGTTGGCTCTAGTATCCTCTTTCCCTGTAGCTGGTAGATGTAATTTTCAGCTTCTAGTTGCTGACAGCATTCCTTGGCTCATTGCCTTTTTCTCCAACTCCAAAGCCAGAAACCATGCCTTGAAGCATTCTCATATTTCAAATTTACCTTCTTCATCTCTCTCCAACTTTTCTCATCCACTGAATCTCTCTGACTCAAGACAGAGAAATTCCGCGGCTTGTCAGGAGTGATGTGACTGGACCACACATCATCAAGACAATTTCCCATTTCAAAGATGGGGGACTTCTTCACATAAGCAAAACCCTTTTGTCAGCTAATCATACTCTAGTCACAGGTTTGGGAATAAAGGAGAAGGTACCTTAAGAAGTCATTGCTCCACCTATCATAAGATTCTTAAATTAAGATATGAATAGCAACATAAATTATAAATAGCTATAGGGAACCAGAAAAATCTTCAAACTCTGGGAAACATTGTCCCAAAAGAATATTGTTGTTTATATTTGATAACCTTGTTTAATAATTGATCAAATTGGCCTAAAGTAAGGAATGTAACCTTTCTATCAATTTTTTTTTCTACTTAGTACAAACAATTGACCATTGCTAGAGAATTGGCTCATTGGTCATTTCCAGAGAAAGTCATACTAATTCCTAATTATGCAATAGTAAATAATGTATTCAAATTTAAACATTTTTTATGGAGAAAAGAAAATATAAATCATCTGTTTCTTTTCATGTATCTCACAACCATGTAAGTAAAACTAGGCAGCTATAGTTTTAAAAGGCTCTGATCTTTCTGGTCATTTCAAGTTTGCTCTCGGTACTTGTGACCACAGTGTCTCCACCATGATGGTGTCTACACCTCAGGCACTGTAAGACAAAAGAAATTTTTAATCTGTTACTTGCTATGACCCTGATGTTTTATCACAGCAACAGAACAATAACTAAAGCAACAGGACTTCATTTTTCTTTATGAGATAAGAGCATTCTATATTTCTCTTTCAATGTCATCTTTTGATACATAAACGTTTAATTTACAAAATAATATATAGATAGATCCTTCCTTCCAGTCTGCACCAGTGCCCCAAGCAGTCCTAGGGCCCCAGCTCTGCACCCAATCCCCCAAAACCCAGAGGAGGCTGAACTTCCAGGAGCTCTAACATGCCCAGGATCATACATGAGGAGGACACAACACCCCCACACACACAAACAGGGAGTAATTGGGATCTGGAGGGACCCAGGAACTCCCTCATGACCAGTGGCTCTGGATCATTCTGATCTGTGCCAGTGCCTCGAGCTGTCCTAGGGCATAGGCTCTGCACCCAATCCCCTAAAACCCAGAGGAGGCTGAACTCTCAAGAGCTCTAACACGTACAGGAATATAGGATAATAGGATTTCAGGATCTCAGAGAACTTGAGCACACCAGGATTTCAGGATCCCAGAAACAGCCTAACTCTCAAGAGCTCTTACACACAGAATCTCAGGATCATAAGATCACAGAGACAGCTGGATTCTGAGTGGTTCTGTCACAATCAAGATAACAGGACAGACAGGCTCCAGTCAGAGACAGTGAATGAAGGTAGCACTAAAGATAACCAGATGGTGAAAGGCATATAAGCCACAGAAACCAAGGTTACTAGGCATCATCAGAACCTAGTTTTTCCACCATAAAAGTCCTGAATACTCCATGACACCAGAAAAGAAAGATTCAGATTTGAAATCACTTCTTGTGCTGATGATAGAGAACTTTAAGAAGGACATAAATAACTCCCTTAAAAAAATACAGGAGAACACAGGTAAACAGGTAGAAGACCTTAAACATGAAACACAAAAATCCCTTAAAGAATTACAAGAAAACACAACCAAACAGGTGAAGGAGTTGAACAAAACCATTCAGGACATAAAAATGGAAATAGAAACAATAAGGAAATGACAAATGGAGACTATACTGGAGATAGAAAACCTAAGAAAGAGATCAGGAGTCATAGACACAAGCATCACCAACAGAATCTAAGGGATAGAAGACAGAATCTCAGGTGCAGAAGATAACATAGAAAACATTGACACAGCCATCAAAGAAAATGCAAAATGCAAAAAGCTCTTAATCAAAAGCATCCAGGAAATCCAGAAAATGCGAAGACCAAACCTAGGGATAATACATATAAAAGAGAGTGAAGATTCCCAACTTAAAGGGCCAGTAAATATCTTCAACAAAATTATAGAAGAAAACTTCCCTAACCTAGAGAAAGAGATGCCCATAAACATACAAGAAGCCTACAGAACTCCAAAAAGACTAGATCAGAAAAGAAATTCCTCCTGTCACATAATAATCAAAACACCAAATGCACAAAACAAAAAAGAATATTAAAGGCAATAAGGTAAAAATGTCAAGTAACTTATAAAATCAGACCTACCAGAATTACATCAGATTTCTCACCAGAGACTATAAAAGCCAGAAGACCCTAAACAGATGTCATATAGATCCTAAGGGAATTCAAATGCCAGCTCAGGCTACTGTACCCACCAAAACTCTCAATTGCCATAGATCGAGAAACCAAGATATTCCATGACAAAACCAACTTTACACAGTATCTTTCCACAAATCCAGCCCTACAATGGATATTAGAGGGAAATGTCCATTACAAGGAAGAAAAATTTATCTTAGAAAAAGCAAGAAGGTAATCTTCCAACAAACCCAAAAGAAGATAGCCACATAAACATAACATCACCTCTAATAACAAAAATAACAGAAAGCAGCAATCATTTTCCTTACTATCTCTTAACATCAATAAACTCAATTCCCCAATTAAAAAATATAGACTATCAGACTAGATATATAAATAAGACTAGATATATAAATATCCAACATTTTACTGGATACAAGAAATGCACCTCAGTGACAAAGGTAGATACTATCACAGAATAAAAGGGTGGAAAACAATTTTCCAAGCAAATGGTGCCAAGAAACAAGCTAGAGTAGCCATTCTAACATCGAATAAAATTGACTTTCAACCAAATGTTATCAAGAAAGATAAGGAAGGTCACTTCATACTCTAAAAGAAAAAAATAACCAAGATATAATAAAAAATCTGAAAATCTATGCTCCAAATGCAAGGGCACCCAATATTCATAAGAGAAAATTTACTAAAGCTCAAATCACGTATTGCACCTCACACAGTAATAGTGGGAGACTTCAAAACCACACTCTCATCAATGGACAGATCATTGAATCAGAAACTAAACAGAGACACAGTGAAACTAAGAGAAGTTATGAACCAAATGGATTTAGCAGATATCTGTAGAACATTTCATCCAAAAACAAAAGAATATACATTTTTCTCAGCACCTAATGTTACCTTCTCCAAAACTAACCATTTAATTGGTCACAAAACAGGTCTCTACAGATACAAGAAAATTGAAATAATCCCATGCATCCTATCAGATTAGCATGGACTAAGGCTGGTCTTCAATAACGATAAAAATCAGTGGAAAGCCCACATACACGTGGAAACTGAATAATTCTCTACTCAATGATGACTTGGTCAAAAAAGAAAAAAAGAAAGTAATTAAAGACATTTAGAATTTAATGAAGGCACACCATACCAAAACTTGTGGGACACAATGTAAGCAGTGCTAAGAGGAATACTAATAGCTCTAAGTGCTTACAAAAAGAAACTGGAGAGTGCATACACTAGCAGCTTGACAGCACAGCTGAAAGCTCTAGAACAAAAGAAGCAAATTCACTCAAGAGGAGTAGGCTGCAGGAAATAATCAAACTCAGGGCTGAAATCAACCAAGTAGAAACAAAAAGAACTATACAAAGAATCCCCAAAACCAGGAGCTGGTTCTTTGAAAAACTCAAGATAGATAAATCCTTAGCCAGGCTAACCAGAGGGCACAGAGACAGTATCCAAATTGATAAAATCAGGAAAAAATTCAAAAAATCATGAGATCCTACTACAAAAGCCTATACTCAACAAAACTGGAAAATCTGGATGGAATGGACAATTTTCTAGACAGATACTAGGTGCCAAAGTTAAATCAGGAGCGGATAAACCATCTAAATACTCCTATAACCCCTAAAGAAACAGCAGTAGTTATTAAAAGTCTCCCCACCAAAAATGCCCAGGACCAGATGGTTTTATGCTGAAGGAACATGGTGGCTGCCAGAGTGATGAGTGAGACATGCTAATGCCGGGATAAAGAATGATGCTGACCTGTGAGCTTGCTGAGTACTTTGACAATGGTTACTGAGAAGCTGTATTGGACTTATGTTCCTGACCCATATTTGCTTACCTATTCCCCAGATAGAACACACTGCCTTGCCTCAAGTTTTTAGACCTTGTAGAACAGAGAATCAAAAAGAGAAGTTATAATGACTCTTGTATTTTTCTTAAATGTGACCAGTTATTCAGACTCAATCATTGTCTGGTCTAGAAATCACTCCAATATTGGAAATAACAGTCTTCATTTGGAAGGGTGGTTCTGGACATTTTCAGAGACATATTTGGAAGTTACCTGCAGTTCTCTATAATTACATTAGCAAGAGATAAAGTTAGGACAGAATCTGGGTTTCAAACAAGTGTTAGTACATGTGTTAAGGCTTTTTTCATTGTCAGTTTAAAATTACTTTTGTAATTTGGCCAGCTGTCCTGTTACAAAGAATATCTCCTCAAAATGAGGGCATTCACTCCTGGTACTGTAAACCTGTTCAACTACCTGTGGCTACAACGGTGATGCAGCTCAGAGGAGAGCCTAGCATTCACATGTTCTGAGATACAATATAACCCTTAGCTGTATTCCAAACACTATCCTTGTGCGCACAGATAAGTACAGCTTGCACCTGCATAAAATAAGTTTCATTTTGCAACAGACAGAGACCATTATAGAGAGCTACAACTGATCAAACTGTGGAGAACTGATTGGCCATGGAATGATGCAATTGATATATCTATAACACTACCCCTACATCTATGACTCAAAGAGCATCCTGAAAGAGAGGGCTGAAATATTGTTAAGAGCCAGAATGCAAGGACAACTATTGTAAGACTGTGTCTTCTATATATGAGAGGGATGCTGCACTCATGAGATCACAATATATTTACCCAAAAAAGGGCCAAACAATGACCTAAGATGACCTGGTAACCTGAAAATGGAAAAATCTCATATCTACATGAAAACTTGCCCCTTATTTGAAGATCTGAAAGTAATTAAAGATTGCTGAGAAGAGAATGAGTCTTCTCCAGGGATTAGCACCCTAGTTGGGCATTCAATACCAAGTATTCAACTCTAAACCCTCTAAATGACGTGTGTTTTATACATATTATAAATATGAAGTAATGTTCATTTAAAATAGGGGCATGAATTTGAGAGGGAATAGGAAAAACAGGATTGTGGGAGCAGAAGGTTAGAAAATGTGAAGTCAGTATTCATACATAAAATCCACAACAAAAAATTCTAAATGCAGCTGTGATAGAAAACACATGAATATCTCATTAGTCTCCTGCATCTAAAGCCATTTATTCTTAGAGAAGAGGGAACACAACGGGTATGGACAGTGTGAAGAATAAGCACTTCTAGGAAGAATACTGACTTCTGACAGTTTTCAAAATAGGCTTTTCAAATCCCAGAAGGGCTCATATACTCCAGAAGCAGGAGAGAGTAAAGGGAAGGGGCAAAAGGCTAGACAAGCATGACATAGTATCTTCACAGTTGACACAAAAGGAGAGGTAGAGTGGGGCATAGCCTAGGAATGTCCTTCTACAATGTGGCAGTTAACAATGCCACTTGACATACAGGAGAAAAAACTAAAACTTGGTGTTCAGATCAGAGTTAGGAGAGTTGAAGGTGACTTTCAATCACATCATTAGGCTAAGACCTGAGGTCAAGACTGACAGGGCAGCAAAGGAGAAAGAGAAAGGTTGAGCTTGTCTGGGAAGAGGACTGCCTGAATGCAAAGCATGGGATGAGTGGCTTCCCAAGTATGAGCTGAAGACAAGGCCAACCGAAGAGCTAAAGGACAGCGTCAAGGCCATAAAGGCCAATAAGCAGAAGACGGTTGTACTGAAATGAATAGCTTATCTAAAGGATCGAGTCTCATAAATAAACTGTGCTGAGGAAGAAAAAGCCAGATTAATCTGTGTTGGAAGAATCCTCAAGAGCTCTACAGAGTTGGTAAGGCTTGCACACAGTCTTGAAAGTAGATGGTGCGAGGAAAAAGGATGAATAGGGGTCTAGGCACATAACACTGGGAAGATGTCAGGAGAGCTGATTATCTATTTTCACAAGAGTTTTATAAGATGAGGAGCCAGAGGTCTCAATGGAAAGTTAGAAGTGATTTTACTCCTAGAATTTCTCTGTAAGAATTCTACTATTCGGCTATTAAAAGTGAGGATATCATGAATTTTGCAGGCAAATAGATGGAACTAGAAAATATTATCTGAAGTGAGGTAACTCAGACCCAAGATGACATACATGGCATGTACTCACTAACTAGTGGATATTCACCAAAAAAAAAAAAAATACAGAATACCTAGGATACAACTCACAGACCCTAAGAAGTGTAACAACTAGAAAGGCCCAAATGAACATGTTTACATTCCACTTAGAAGGGGAAGGAAATAATCAGGGGAAGCAAAGGGAGGGAGGGACTTGGGTGAGAGAGGGGATGGGGAGGGGAAAAGGGGAACAGTATTAGGTATAGGGAGCAGGAGAAAAGCCCAGAGAGCCAAGAGAATAAATGGAGATAAGCAACGTTGAGGGTTGGGTGGTGGGGGAAGTAGGGGGGACCCTCTAGAAAGTATCAGAGACCCAGGAGGTGGGAGACTCTAAGGACTCAGTGGGGATAACCTTAGCCAAAATGCCCAACATTGGGGCAATGGAACCCAAAGAGTTAACCTCCAGTAGATAGACACAGCCACAAGCAGAGGAAGAGGGTCAAAATTTCTGACTTAGAACTGTTCCTGTCTAAAAGAACTGCAGGGACAAAAATAGAATGAAATGTGATTGTAATACTATACAGAACATATATCTTGTGGTATCATGGAACATCCATGCAGACAGTGGCCTGACAGTCACAAAGTCAAAACTATATAATGCTATGTCCCATCCAGTGGTGAAAGTCAGTGTGTGGTAATGAGCGGATTATAGATACATAGATGATTAATTAGACATAAATGATAGATAGATAGATAGATAGATAGATAGATAGATAGTTGATAGGTGATAGATAATTGATAGATGATGGAGAGATAAATAGATGATTGATAAGTGATAGATAATAGATACATGATACATTGATAGATAGTATATATACACATAATAAATAGGTGATAGATAGACAGATAGATGGTAGATAGGTGATAGGTAGAGAGATGGATGACTTACTAGCCAGAAATACATGGCTTACAGATATATTGTATAGTATATTGATTGGTAATAGATAAATGATAGACAACTGATAAACATATAAATGACATATAGATAGGTATACAGATAACAAATAGATGATTGATAGAAATACATATATACTATGGAAGATAGATGATAAAAAGATAAACAGAGAAGCAGTTGATGATAATTAATAGGCAGATTAGATAGATGTACAATAGAAGACAAACAGAAATAATAGATAATTTTCTGTGTAACTTTGTTTGGCTAGGCAATGGTATCTAATGTCAGTCAAGATCATGTTGTGAAGAAAGTTTTGGACACGATTAACCTAAAAATTCATCAACTAAATAAGCAGAATAGCTTCTACAAAACGTTTAAATATTTTTGTACTTACATAATAAAACATCAGATTTGATGGCTTACAAACAACAGAAATTGTTTCTCATATTTTGGAGGCTGGGAAATCTAATTATCAAGGCATTAGCATACTCCATCAACAAACTACATCTTTTGGTAATCTTCCTGGGAAGATTAGATAGTTTCTTTGAGCCTCTTGGGTAAGGGTAATAGTGAGACATAGTGGCCATCACCTATTGGCCTCTCATAGATCCTTTTAATGCTGTTTTATAATGCTGTTTTATTATTAAGATCCAAAGTATACATCTTAGGGGTCTGTGTATTTAGTCACTGTAGAAAAAAAAAAGACTGTGTTCCCTCAGGAATTGAGATAACCTGACTCCTTTCAAATTCCGTGCTCAAGTTTTTGACATGATCTCTCCTAGAATTTTAAGCCAGTTACTGTGTTTCATAAATTTTAGACTTGCCATCCCGCACAACTGTGAGAGTCAAGCTTTTAAAAAATGCATCTTAAAGAAAAGAAAACGGGAGTGGCTACTGGCACCCACGGGGCAACAGAGCCATTCCAAGGAGCCTGCGAGACCAACAGACACTTCAGGAGGAGATGCTCTAAAGGATGATGAGCCTGCAGAGAGCACAGTATCTCTGGAACAATTTCAAAATGGCAGGTCTTATGGAAAGATGCTCTTATAAATGGTTTTATGGAATTGAGAAAATAATGGCAGAGGAAGCCATGTTTATATCCCTGGTCTGGGCTGTTGCCTGAAACCATGTGGAAGTTCATGATCTGTGCTGCTGTTACAGGAAAGGAGGCTTCTTTTGCAGCAGTATCAATTATTTCAGACTCAAAACTGAGAAAAAGAGACATTGAATGGTTTCATGACAACCTTTGTTAAAGATGCTGATGTGGCTCTTCACAGTTGAGGGTTTCAGTTAGGAGGCAGGAGCAGTGGGAAGGTACTCAATTATCTTTAAGGAGTAGGTTACTGGTAGTTTGACCATGCTCTAATGACTATTTGAGCAAGACAAATTAGGCTTGGCATTTTTGTTTGTTTGTTTGTTTCTGCTGGGGGTGGGTCACAAGGATGGAGGAATGGGAACTGAGTGTAATCGAGGTTCACTGTATAAAATTCTCAAAAAAATAATAACAATATTAGGTTGGGGAAAGTACCTTCCAGTGGGTGGGTGGGTGGATGGATGGATGGATGGATGGATGATGGATGGAAGGATAGATGGATGGAGATAGAGAGATGGAAGGATGGAAGAATGCACCATGAAGACATGTTATGCAATAACCAGACTGTCATGAGGTCCAAAGAATCTGGATATTTTTTTGAATCAATTGCCCCCCCACTTGCACCCCCAATACCTGTCTAAAAAGAGCTAACCTCAGACAACTACAGAGAAATTTTTAAAAGGATATTAAAATGAAGTATTATTCCTAGGGAAACTGTTAAGACAAGTTGTTAGTTGTAAAGGTTTAGAAGCCTAATAATTCTTTACCATATGGTGTTTCCTATTTTTCTTAATTGACAAGGATTACAAGGCTTATTCTCCACATACACATTTGGATAATGAAGAGAAGAAAATGGTATTTCAGAATTTGATAGATGAGTACCTGCATTTAGAAAGGCATTCTCTGCCTAGGGGCCTAATTAGGTTATAATTTCTAGAGATTCTTCGGGCTTCCTGATGAAGGCCCCACCATATTTTCAAGCTTCCTTTCTTACACACCTTCCCTTCTCAAATGCGGTTGCTCACAGACCATCAGCTATCTTAACAGGGAAACAAAATTTTTCTCTTGTATGTGGTATGATAGAAATTTTAATTTAGGCACTTTTTAGCTGCAAAGTGAAAGTACATGATTACATTCCTGTTGTCTGTGATTAATGGTTACAGATGCCAAATGTGACCAAGCCTCTCATTTGGTTCACAAGGGGTTGAATTCTGAGATCTCGCCTAGAAAGATTAAGCAATTGCTTATTAGGCCGGTAGTTTTCTAGGTTAGGAATTGAGTTTTAAAAGTTCTATGAATAATTGTGGAAACAATTTGGTAATCACGGTGAGTGGACCAAGCTGAGCTCTGGTTTGACAGGACAATATCTCAAGTCTCATGCTTGTCCTTCAGTGTCAGAGGATTCCTTGGCCTCAGAGGGCTTAGTTATTAATCTTTTGATGACAGGTCATAATTTGATTAGCTCCTTTTGCCTAAACATACTTATACCTCAAATCAAACTTTCCTTCATTCCTCTGTCATTGTGTATTATTTATGTGTTCTTCCCAATATCATTTTTTAATCTTCTAAGCCCTTGCCCTTATGTGTTTTTTTCCTCTATTTTTGCTCAAAGAACTCATAGAAGGCACAGCAATGAGTTAGCATTCTACATTTTTACAAGAATATAACAAATGCAGAGTTCACTACCAAATATATAAAATTTCCCAGAGGCTTCAATTATGTATTTCTTTTCTACTAAACAAAATGGTCTGCTGAAACAACATTTGCCAGGTATTACTATAGAAACAGAAGCCAAGTAAGGACATTGTCCTGTAGGTGATAGATACTGAAGGAAATCATGTAAGTGGGCTCTGGATAGCACCCAGTCCACTCTGTCTGTAATTGTAATCCATCTTACTTTAAACAAAGAGGGAATCTTACTTCTGGACATTTAACAGCTATGGAAGTGCTCTCCAGTGGCCAGGTGAATTACACTCCATAGAAGCAAATAGAATATACAGAAAACCTCCTGGCTAAACAACAAAGCTTCCTTTAGATGTGTCCATAAAAGACTAACAGAAGCTGGAAATATGAGCACATAGTCTCAACTAAGCAGATGTTTAGATGTGAGATTTGCTCCAGGGAAAAAGCATCTGTACACAGATAGGAACTTTTCTCACCTCAACACCCTTGGGAAATCCTTAAGTCTACACATAAAGTCTTCCTTACAATATGTTCTGATAGACTTAGGCAATCAGCTCGGTCTGAATCACTGTTAGCTTGTGATTCAATAACATCTTCCAGTTCCCTTTCTTGCTACACTTTAAAGTTTCTTTTTACAATTCTTTCAAAAACACAAATGCAAGAAGAGCTATCTGCAGTTCATACTTGTCTGTAGTTTCAGAAGGATGAAGACTCACACTCCTTAAAGGTCTTTGCAGAGTGTAGTTTGCTGCCTTTTGCTTTGGCATTTTCATATTGCTGCGTAACAACTACCCACCCCAAAAAGCCTGGAGGAAGAGAACAATCATCATCTATCTTACCAGACCGCAGGGCTCTGGGTTTGATGCTGACAGCAGGTTGTTCTTTCACAGGTCCTGTGACACATTCAGAATCTTGGTGGTGGGGGATAGGGGGAGGGGGGAGCTGCCATAACTAGCAGGAAGATTGTTGCAGGCAGTCGGAAAGCTGTGAGGTAACTCCTCCATCTGTACTCTTCTTCCTACTATGCTTGGAAGCTCTGTTCTAGAAAAGAAGACTCAGGGGGGCAGATAGTAGCATGGACAGAAATCCCTGCGCACTGGGACAGAGCCACTTCAACATAAGCCTGCCAGGAAGGCCTATACAGAAGCGACAGATGTAGCTAGTTCTTCCCCAAAGCGAAGAGTTTGAAATTCTTTAGGAGGCATGTTTTAAAAGCACTACAGTGATCACCTCTCAGGCCTTATCTGTTTTGCCCCTTCCTCCTCATTTCTAGCCTCGTTTTCTAACCTCTGCATTATCCCTGTAACGCTCCAGGCATGCCTGGCTTTGGCCTTTGCACTACGGTTCCCTACAGGCCCCAGGTGAAGTGCCTCTCCCCTCCAGCACACACACCATCTCTATCAAGTTCTGCACATACCAGCTAAATCTACAAAGCCCCCAAAGCTAAGCTATTTTGTATACCCCATTATTCATTTCTTAAGGAAACGTAATCTCACTCTTCCTTTGGTTTGCTTAATGGATCAAGTCATTACTGAATGTAGAGTGAGTGGAAGGGCAATTTGTCATTGATATTTACAATAACTGCTTAAGTGTATGATAACGTATTAGAATCATAAAAAGTTATTTTAGATGATATAATTATTAAAGCATTTAATTTTTAAAAATTAGCAATAGATATTCATATAGGAAAATAATATCATTTAGTTCAGGGCCAAGCAGATTATAATTTGAAAAGTCTCTAGTCTTGTATTTCTTATCATCACAATTCCATTGAGGAAAGCATGTGACACTGCCTCACAATAGACGGAAATTGCTTTTTGCATTAGCCTATCTATGCCTGAGTATTATGTTCAGAATGTGTGCAGGAAAGTGATGTGATATTTTCTCAGATATACATTTTATTTTTACTATCTTAGGAACTGACGATAAAAAAAAAACTATTATAATGGATGACCATTTTCAGGCTTTTAACAAGGTAATTGAAAAATGCACGCTTTTCATGAAGGAGTATAAAACGCTGGAGGGGATCATACACTGTTACAAAAATGCCCTCTGATGAACACGGGAGGGGGAAAAAGGGCATAATTACCCTATGTCACGTCTCATGTCCAATTAACCACTAAGTGCTTCGTGTTCGTCTCGAGTCTGTCCATTCTTCTGCACCCCAGAATTGCACCTTGAATTACCCCATCGTTATTTTGTACACCACTAAGGTAACAATTTCCTAAATGGTTTCTAGGACACCTCTTGTGCCCCTTTAAGTTCACTTTTGACACTGTCACTTGAGTAATATTTCTTAGAATGAAAGTGAAGCCTACAGTGTCACACTTCCCTGCTTAACACTCTTCACTAGCTCTCTAATGCCCCAAGAGAAATAAAAGTCTGAGCTCCCTGTGTGACATCCAGAACCTAAGAGAGAAGCCCCTGCTCCTTCCTCCCGGTTTCAGCCTTTCCCCCCTACAATGAACACTTAAATATCCATCTCTGTAGAGCTTGCCTCTTCTAAGCTCTGTCCTTGAAGTTCTTTCTGACAACAAACTCCTTTCTTCTACTGTGGAAGAGTACAAGTCTGGATAGCACATGTTCCAAGCAACATGTAACTAAGATGGTTCCATGCAACACATCAGTAGAACAAGTCAGGAAGGACTGATATTCAAGCAGTCTTGCACAATACCCAGACAGAAGAACAACCCAATAATACCTGCTGGCTTTATGTTGGATACCTACGCCATTGCTCAGAGTGGAAATCAGTGAATATACTGACCACTGGATTGTTTTGGCATTATTACCAGTAAAGAAGCCCAGGTGTACCTAGGATTACTGGGAATCTTCTGACTTGTGTTAGATTTGGTACTTGGGACTTGAGACCTTAAAATAGTATACTCCTCACAGTCAAATCCAACTGCTGCTTAACTGTTCCTGGAAGATTTCTTGGCTGCATCTTCTGGCTCTGTGTAGGCTAGGTGAGGTGATAGCTCTAGGAAAGGTAATGACCTCAGGCTAAGTGATAGCTCAAGTCTGGATGAAAGCCTCAGTCTAGGATGATAGCTGCATTGTAAGTAATGACCCCATCTTTGTTCTACTTAGAAGCCAGTATTTATTTCTGAGGCTTCACCCGCCTCTATTATGAATACTTGTTGATTATTGTCCCTCCCTATTTGTCTGGGTTTTATTTAAGGGCAACTGTCAATAATGCTCCATCTTCTACCACATGCCCAATACATCATCGCTTCTGACTTAATGAAATGAAAAGACTCCTGAGACCTTGAATGCCACCAAAGTTTGGAGCAATCACTATAGAACATCCATTCTCATATGAAGGACAGGGGACAATATAAGAGAATGAGAGATTTCCTGGATAAGAATATCATAAGTGCCTGGTAAGGACCTAAATTTCAAAATATAGCCAGCATTACTTCATAGCCTTAAGGATACAGTTGATTTCCTTGCATTATTTTCACCATAAAAGGAAAAATAAGAAGCGTTTCATCATTAAATGTAGCAAGGGCTATGGGTCTGTCAGAGATGTCTTAAGTAAAACTGAAAGGATTCTCTTTTGCATTCTCTGACAAGTCTCATGTAAGAGCTGCCGAATTGTATCAAATGCTTATTCTGATTCTACTGGGATTATTTTTAATTTTCTTTTTATTCTTATGAGATATTTTGGTAAAACATTTTAGTACTCAATGAATTAAGCATCTTGGGATAAATCCTGGTAATGATCTATCTTTTTTCATGCATTACTTAATTTAATTTGCTGATATTTTGTTGAGAACCCATGTCAAGTTTCATGCATTTCAGATTCAATAAATTCTTGTGGCAGTTCAAGTTCACAATCCTTCCTTGTCTAAATCAAGATCACCTTAGCTTATCAACTCCTTCAAGTTTTATATAATTGTTTTTATTCCTGAAAACCCTATTCACTATCTATCTATCTTCCATTTCTTTCTTGTCCTCCTAGGTTGCTGATCCAGCTATTTGAAATCCTGCCTGAGAATGCCAGCATTTTGCCTGCCACTGAATCTGATTCTGTTGATTCTATCCTCTTTTCACTACTTTACCACTTCTCTCTGTAGTTTAGAACTTTTCATTACATTACATTATTTTGTGAAGGAAAACATGGAAAATAGTACAACTTTGAATTACAGCATTTATTACCCAGAAATATTTATTCTTCTTTTACTATAAGGCTGCTAGTATGAATTAATTTAATGTGTATTTGATTTTGGTTCGTACTTTCTTGTACTTTCAATTACATGCAGTGACCACCAAGTTCAAGTTACTTGATAAAGTAGTGAACTCTCCTTTCGAAGTCGAGGCTAGAAATGCATGGTGCTGTTTTAAACAGCATTATGATTTGTGCATGAGCTTTCAAATATGTAACATACATCTTAAATTCTTACTGAAGAACACATGTTCACTACTCAATGATATTTTCAGTGTTACCAAAAATATTTCAAAAAATTCAGTAACATATATTGGTATCAATATTGTTAAAATAATATGACCAAATGGCAGAAATATTGTTATAATTAAAGGAATGTAGTGTGTCTACGGCAAAAATGATGCTTTCTTCATGTGTAATATATTCCATCACATATATATATATATATATATATATATATATATATATGTGTGTGTGTGTGTGTGTGTATAGATATAGATATAGATATAGATATAGATATAGATATAGATATAGATGATATAGATATAGATGATATAGATATAGATATAGATATAGATATAGATGATATAGATATAGATATAGATATAGATATAGATATAGATATAGATATAGATATAGATAATTCTCTGCTGGGATCATATTAAAATATATCCCTGATTTAGTACTTTTGAAATGAGTTTGAGAGAAGGCATTTGCATTTCCACTCAGTTGTAAAGTTAGGACTACTCTTGGATCACCGTGTGAAGTTTAGTCTCTTAGTACTGACATCAGAACAGCTTCCTCCTATTATGGTGTCTAGCTTTCAAATGCCCTACTGATCCACAGTCCCTTGTATTTGTACATAGACCACAGCTGGTCTAGAAGACAAAAGAGAAGATCCAAAATTTAGTTGCCAATAGTTCTGTGACTTCAGCCTTAGTGATAACTCTTTTCTCTATGCCTAAGATCACACAGCTAGATGCCAACTGCCTGATAAAGACTAATCCACAACAGGGAACCGGGATAGGAATGTCACTACTTAACCCACACGACATGCTCAGAGAGCCAGAGCTGCAGACACTCAACTATGTTGCCTCTACTCTGACATCACTAGAAAACAAATACTTACTGTTTAAATTTGGGGGATAGTTTCTTACACACAGGAAACTCACTCAAGTTGCTTCACTTCTGTGTTTTAAGTTAGCACTATTAGACACAAGGGTAAGATGGCTCCATGACAACTAAAGCGAAGAAAAGTTGGGAAGACTAAGTGTTGGCAGCCTCTGCCAGAAACAAGAGGGACTTTCAGAGGGTGAGTGGGAGAGTCTTGCCCAAGAGGCTTCAAAAGGAGTGAGGCCATCCTCTCCTTGGTTTTGGACTTCTAAAACATAAACTTATGTGAGAATAATTTTGTGTATGTGTGTTAAGTTGACCATGATGGAATGTATTATTGGCAGCTCTGGGATGTGATATAAGATCAGTAAGACTGACTTATGCAATATAAAAATATGTACACACTAGACACCTGTTGAAAAGCCATAATAAATAAGAGTTTCAACCGTGGAACTATGGTATACACATTTGAAATTCACAGTTAATAATCAAAAAATCCAGGCTAGAAACCACTGAACTTGATGACTTTGAAACACTAACTCTAATTTTAATGGCTTTAATCCCTTGTGGAATTTTTAAAGTGTATTAATTTATTGTCCCATCATGACTATTCATGTGGGCTTTTAAATGCCATTTGTATCAGTTTATGTGACTACATGCATGAGCTTTAACTGTATTCACATTGATAGTCCTTGTGTTATTTACATTAAATTGTTTTGAAGTTGATACCAGCTTTAAAAACAAACATTTGTATATTGGGGGATTTATAATTTTCCTTAAAAAAGAACAACCTATGGGTTTTCTCTGGAAAACTCCTTCATGAAGAATAGTTACTTTATTTTGTCCTATTTTCTTTTTAAAAAAAATTGTGATAAAGTAGAAAATTACCAGGATCTGCTTCTCTAGCTTTTGAAAATATAATTATTGAAAAAATATTGAACAGATGCTGAATATAAATAGATTTTATAAAATCAGACATAGAAAGGGAGCCTCTGTGGATCTCACACATCACTTGTAGAAATATGCTTTGATGAAAGAGTTGTCTTGTACTTTATCAGATCAGTGCAGCAAAATGAGCTTCTTTGGAAAACAACAGAGGTATGATGTCGTCATTCTGACCTGCCATGGGGGAAGGTAAGCATCCCTTCTCTTTATCCAACTAGAGACTCAATGGCCTTCAATTTCTTTCAAAATAATGCTATTCCGTTTTCTGTTTTATACCAACGTGACCCAAAACACAGGGAGCAAACGTATTCTACTGGAAATAAAGATTCTTAAATGTACTTGTATGGCTTCAGAAAGGAGCAACTGATACCAATACATCAGGACCACAGAAATCTCCGTCCATGTGGCTATGAAGAAAGGCTTATCTTCCCACTACATCAGCAAAGTTACCAAAGATGGAGATCAGACCAATTGACAAGCTCCATTTCAAGGAAATTAAATGTATGACTGATGTCAACATCACACTCAGAGGAATTCACATGAAATAAGTGGCCACAGAGAGGGGAAGAAGGCTAATTGTGTTTTTGCACATTAGATGTTTACTGTAGGGAAATTCTGGGTTTAAGACGACTCCTGCATATTAACTAGGCAGGGGTATATAGCAGAAGATATGATTCACATATGTGCTTCAATTAAGGTCATCAAAGAGTACCAAGGGATTGAAACACTGGGGTAGGAAGACAATCAGAACTTACTCCTTAACCAGAAATAACATTCCTTAATTGACAAATCTTCATTAGTAGCAGATGGTAGGTGAGCAAGAACTTGAGGGAATGGCCACCTTTTTGACATTACCTCTAATTAAGAAGGTTTTTCTCAGCTACCAGAGCAAGTTTTGAGACCTTCCTATTTTTCCCAGGTCAATAATAATTCAGAGAGGATAATGAAGTCTGTTCCCCTCTGTCTGTCATTTACCCTAGCTGTTTCCATCTGCTCTAAGGTGAAAAGACGAACTGTGGAATGATTTGAGTCTAGACTGAGCACTCAGGAGCCCACAGTGACTCATGAGTGTGACTTCATATTGGATAACTGTTACCGGAGATCACTCCTAGATACCACTCATACAGACCTGAAAGAAGAAAGACTGCCTCAAATAGGTTCATTATGCAGCACAGACGCCATAACAACAGGAGACAAGCAGATGACTTTTACATCTCATGGAAAGCAGCACAACTGAGAGGTAAGCTAACCCAGACCTGTGCAGCCAGTGAAAACTTCTCGACAGCCATTGACAAACCACTTACTCATGTCAGAAGATAACTCTGATAAAGATTTTATTGTATATAAGCATCTGATAAATTCTATTTCAGAATGTCCACAGTGCAACTTGATTGGCTTAAGTTTACCTTTGTGTAGATATTTGTAAATTAGTTACAGTAACAATTTTGCAATTTTCAATAGTTGTCCTCAGAATGGCAGTTTCAGCATAATCTTGGACGTTACTATAAATGTGCCTCTCAATGAGAAACCCAGGGGATAGCATTAGCAACCGGTTTTAACGTCCTCCATGATGGGAAGCATGCTGTCTTGGCTCCTCATATTGTTTTTGGTTTTGTGATGTGACCAGGGTTTTGTAATTCTTTCTTTGGAAATGTGATGTGAAAGATAGCCTGCTTTAGCTTGAGCCAGTGCAGGAGCCATAACACCAAACTGGTCACCAAAACTGGCACATAAAAGGCTTAATTGGACCAGCAAAGATAGCTTCAAAACACAGGTCTAAAGCTAGGCCAATGCATGTGAAGACGTTGACAGGAGTTGGAGAGATTGTGCAAGGGTCGCAGTTACTTACCTGTCAAAGAAGCCCTTGAGCAAAGCAGGTTCAGAGGCCAAGGGTCTGGGATGGGGGTTAATGAGAGGGAAGAAAGTTCAGCCAGCAAGAATTTTTAAGCAACTAAAATCTAAAGTTAAAGCTATGATGATAGAATTATATTTGAGTTGATAGATAATGCCACACACTATACTAGATTCATATCCAGCTATTGAATCGGCAGTATTGTCACTCTAATTTACAGTCCAAGAGTCAGAGATGCTGGTAGAAAGTCACTTGCTGCCGAGCGGTGGTGGCGCACGCCTTTAATCCCAGCACTTGGAAGGCATGGGCAGGTGGATTTCTGAGTTCGAGGCCAGCCTGGTCTACAGAGTAAGTTCCAGGACAGCCAGGGCTACACAGAGAAACCCTGTCTCGAAAAACAAAACAACAAAAAACAAAAAAACAAAAATAAAAAAAAAAGAAAGTCACTTGCTCACTCTTTCAACCATTAAAAAATATGTATAAACCAAAGGAAAATATAAGAACTTCCCAATTTTGTGTAGAAATTGCTAAAGGAAGTTTTAAAAAGGCAAGTACAAACCTAAAATGAAAGAAGCACACACACACACACACACACACACACACCACACACACACATTGTTGACACATTGATGATTAAGAAATGTCTTCTATGGTAAAACTAAAAACCTCTGTGTTGTGTTAGAAAAATATCTATGACCCAGTTTAAAATATGATTTAAAGCTATACAAATAACTATTTCCCCAAATTTCACCAAGCGGCCAGAAATTTTGACATAGATAGTTGATCATCTTTAAGTCTTTAAATTGTGGCAGGCAACTCTTGTGTCCTTCCTCATGCTATGAAGAGACCACAGGATAAACATATGTAGTTCAGCTTCCCTGGAGACCATATCTGACACACTGTGTATTCACACAGTCAAACAATAAAACGTATGACAATTGTTTTTAGGAATTTTATAAAAGAACTATTGTATATATTATCATTTAGTGGCCCTGTAACGACTCATGTCAAACGCCATACTACAATGAATTTTTTTCCATAAGGTAATTAACCTCCAGACACTATTTTCACAAGAGGTAAATGAATCTCCTGGGAAACATCACTGTTCTGTTGAATAGGTCTGAAAATACTCAGTTACACTTACTTGTATTTTGTCTCTGTGTAAGTCTTTTTGTAGATGTTAGTGTGTTTTGTAAATGCTCAAAGGAATTCTAGCAGTTTAAAAGTTCTTAAATTCATAGAACATTTTTGAATGATCACTGTGAGGTAGTGGATTATTAATTTGTGGTTTTTATAACTTAATATCTGAAGCAAGATACCTCTGTGAATAAAAATAATGGTTTATGTAGCTTATAGTTCTAAGATTCAAAAGAAGTACACTAGTTAGTATCTACTTACTTCTGGAGACAGTCTCTTTGGATACATTATATAACAGACAGTTATTGCTGGGCCTTGTGTGTAGGTATGACAGGAAGCTGGCAAGTCTGTCTTGGGCCATGATCAGACTTTTAAACACCTATCTCATGAGCCCTAGCAAAGGCCCAAGAGAAGTACACTGGTTCATTCCAAAGTCACAACCCCAGTAGTCCAATGGCTTCTCACTATTTCCTTTCTCTTAAACATTTTCATCATATTTCAACACCATGGTGCTTGGAAGCCTAGCCTATGACACATATATAACCTTTAAGGATATAAAACCCCCAAACTATAGTACTAGGGTTCTATAGAATAAGTGTAAGGACATATTTATATAACTAAACATTAAGATATCTTGACGTATAATTGTCTACTATTCTGCCTTATATGGTAAGATGCAGAATCAACTTGTAGTTCTGGTTGCACACAGAGTTAGCATAGCATTGAAGACAACAATTAACAACAAAGCCTGAGTGCTGTCCCTTGTTAGCTACTTATCACCACTTGTGAGACACTCAACTTTCTGTATCTTGGGCCTCTGTTCTAAAAAATGTCATTTTCCACTAAGAATAGCCTCTTAAAGTGGTCCTAAAGGTGAACATTTGTAAAGTGTTTAGAACACTATGTGGAATAAAATAAGCAGCACACAGTGTATGTTAACAAATATTTTAACCAATTTTGAGGGCTCAATTTTGAGGGTTGCTTTTATGTTTACTTTTGACCTCTGCTTGTCAGGTTATATGTCTCTTTTATTAATTTCATGTATCCAAGTCATGAGTGGCTGACACATCTTTGGAGGATTATATAAATGATATCTTAAGGCTACACTATAAAATGAAGAAGATGGGATAAAAGTACTTGAAAAAAATAAATTTCTTCTGTCAGTTATTGAGAATAACTGGCAAAAGTCAGTGCTCTGTCAGTTAAAATGTTAATATAGTCAATGGAATGGTCTCCAGGAAAACTTTCTTATAAAGACTCAGTTGGTAAAATATTTTATTTCTCTTAATAGGATTTTTGATGCATTAATTATTCTTTCCTCTATATGAGTAGCTTACAGTATTTTACTGGAGTTTGAACACTGGGTAGGCTAATAATGTGTGTTCTTATCCTGGCAAGGCAAGGGGCAGAAAAGTTGCAGAAAAAGCTGGACTCACTCCTGTGTTTTCCATACTCAGCTCTTCTTCCATTCCTATGGCCAGCATATGGACTCTTGCTAGCATGGATCTCCATCTGGTGATGGAGGCATCATAGGAGGAAATGGAAAGAGAGATGTTGGCCATGTGACAGGACTAGAGTTGTGAGATGATAACTGTGTCAAGATAGAGACCAGGTTTGGAACCCTCCAGTGCTAATGAAGATTTACTCACTAGAGACATTTGATCAGATCTTCTGGGTAGATGCTGAGGTTTCATTAGTTAAAGACATAAAGTAGTCTTCCTGATTAAAGAGGCGAGGAACAGTGGGGAGCACCCATAAATTACTGTGGCTCAATTAGGTGCAGACAGTTTAGTGAGTGTTTATTACTAGTACAGAGGAAGATTTTCCAATTAGATTAAAAGGTTTAGAAACAACAGTTACACTCGTAGTGATTTAAGCAGAACTCTAGAATAATGCATCGTCAGAAACTTTATTGATTAAAATTGAACTGGTAAGTTATTTGTAGAGTTCATTGTTTATCCGTAGACTCCCCGACGTGAAGTACCATTTCCCTCCCTCGTGAGTCAATGGGAGGACTGAGCTAATTTCTTCCAGCTCTGAAAACTGATAAGAACATAAAGGGCATCTCGTCCAGTGATGAAAATACCAACATGATTTATTCAGGTTAATCATCAAGAGAGTGGCACTACATAAATCACTGGAGATGAATGGTGTGCCACAGAAGGCCCTTCAGGCTGCTTCACTGTCATAGTGGGACCACAGTAAGATGCCTAGGACTCAGTCAGAAAAGGCTTTAGCTAGCTCAGCTGCAAGCAGCTACGCTAAACACTGGAAATAGTAAGAAATCAAAGGGAGGCTGCATAGATAACTTCTCTGGTGGTAACTCCTAGAATTTACAGGGTTAGTTGGGTGGGACGGACCCTGAGGTACATTCTTGGATCTCTTATATCTCATTGTCTTGAAGTCGCCAAATGACAGCAGTAAGCTCAAAACGAGCTGGAAATTGCTTGACCTGATCGAATGTATTAGGATCCACATTTCATTGGCCACAGATTAAATATGAAAGGAAGAAAAGAAGGTAATAGATATCCTGGTGTTTTGGACATACAAGGTTTTGATATATCTGTCACAAATTAACAATGTGATTACATGTACACTAATCACATTGTGGTTACATGCACAGTAATCACCTTGAGAGAGTTGAGGGGTTTTTTTTCCAAGCTCTATGGTAAAACAACAGTAAGGATGCCTGAAAAAAAAAGGGCATAAACAATAGTAAAATTACATAAACCTAATACATTACATAATGCTATCTACCTAAAGTTTCTTTGAGGTAATAATACTATCTACCTAAAATTATCTATCATACACTCAAGTTGATGTATTATTATACATACATACATAGTTTATTGAAAATTTCCTGTCTGGGATAAAAAAATGTACCTTCCAAGAGTCAAAGGTGATGTAACAAAAATCCCACCAAGCATGAAGAACTCTGTTTTGAGTTGTGGGTCAGGACTGACCAAATGATTTCCAAAACTTCACAGGCCATGGATATTATCCTTGGATGATGTCACAAGTGAAGTTAAGTCCTTATTGCTGAAGACGCCATGCACCTTCAGACACAGGGCTCCGACCAAGGTCCCGAAACTGATACTGAACTAGCTTTCATAATAAAGCCACACAAAAGCTTCCAAAGGAAGGAAGCAAAAAAAAAAAAAAAAAAATCCCACACACGATGCCTATGAAGCAAAACAGTCTGGCTGTAAGAATGCAGTAGTAGAGCCCATACTTTGACAGTAACCGCCAGTTCTTTAATTAGAATTAAGGCTCACAAAACAAGTAGGAAATCACACTTGTTATTGATGCTCAGGGCTAGTGAAATCATGGATCTTGGAGGTGAACCCAAAACAGACCCTTACTAAACAGCACGATCAGTAACTGCACTGTAAACATCTGTCCTTATACCCACAGAGAAGTATAATCCTCACCCCTCAAGGAAACTTCTTTTTGAAACATATAAAGACCATTAAAGAAAAGCACAATCAGTCAGAATACAGAGTTGTGCTGTCCAGTTTCAAATGATGCATTTGCTGTACAACTCTGGCACCTAGAACTCATGGATCACTGCAGAAGAGGAGGCAGAAAGATATTAAGAGTCAGAGGGAAAGGGAAGTGTGATAGTGACTCCTAGAAATGTTAAAAGCTACACTCACAAACTCTTACCATCATTACTGCCTAACCATGAGCTGAACAAGGACCACAGCAATGGGCATACAAACGTGGATAGGTGAAACCATGAGGACTCAACACTACACAAAGAACTAGAGGGACCTAAGGAAAGCTGAGGGTGGGAGAAATATCTTCCCCAGAAAAGACCACAACAACTGGTTATCTAATACCAAATGGTCGGCCCTGTAAATACACATATAAGTAACATTACACAAATTGGGCAGGTTGTATTTATATACTTAGAAATAGTGTATGTTATAATATATAAAAATAATTTAAAAGGTCATGACTTTGACCTTTTAAAGTAGAATATACGGGATGTTTAGGAGGGAGGAAAGTGAAAGAGAAAACAATATAGCTATGTTATAATCTCAAAATTGGAAGATACAACATTTTAAATAAAATGTAGCCAAAAGATAAGCACTGTTCCCTTTCAAGGCCCATACTGAAGAATAACATTTATTTTGCTCATAGAATTACCACTTAGGGTTCTGTTCTCTTTTATATATTTTTCTTAGTTTTGCTTTCCAAACAAATTTTGAAATAGGAATCAGCAGTTTGAAATATCTAAAAGACAGAATTATGATAACTGGCACTCTATCTGCTTTGAAACTTAATGTCAGCTTTTATTTCCAGAGAAACTGCATAATGAATCATTTTCATATTGGCATTAATAAATTAAGGTCCTGGTACTGGTCGACTGCTTACACATCTACATACAGACACATAAACACACACGCACCACAGGTATTTGAAATAAGACTTCTGGTTTGAAAGACGACCTGAAAAATGGATTAGATAATACATTTTTAGTGTGTTTAAATGTTAAAATGAATAATTAGGCCAATACGCATATAAGATGTTCCCCACAATAACTGTCACACAAGAGATGCTCAAAAATGTAAAGTTTTATTTGTATTACACTTTTGTGTCTTGTTTTCTCTAACTACAATGAAGAACCATCGGTGATGTAATGTAATCAGTGCTTCATACTGAGTGTTGGGACTTTAAGCATAAGCTGGTTTTTGTTGTTGTTGTCCTTCTTCTTCTTCTTCTTCTTCTTCTTCTTCTTCTTCTTCTTCTTCTTCTTCTTCTTCTTC
>NW_021621323.1:2622491-2629865 GCF_004785775.1 Grammomys surdaster
TCTTCTTCTTCTTCTTCTTCTTCTTCTTCTTCTTCTTCTTCTTCTTCCCTCTTCTTCTTCTTCTTCTTCTTCTTCTTCTTCTTCTTCTTCTTCTTCTTCTTCTTCTTCTTCTTCTTCTTCTTCTTCTTCTTTCTCTTCTTTTTTTGTGGTTCTGTGGATTGACCTCAGGCCTCAGGCCTCAGGTCTTCAGGCTTCATGACAAGCACTTTACAAACTGGACTCTCTTTCTCTCCAAATGTGCACAGATGTATCCGCTGAAGGTCTGAGAAGACAGCTCAGTTGGAAGAGTTCTCACCTAGTACACATGAGGTATGTTCCTCTCTTCCATTCCCAGCAGTGCACAGCTCAGGGTTGCTGGCACCCACCCAAGCACAGGGAAGACAGAGACAGGAAAATAGAAAGTTAAAGGTTATACTCAGCTACACAGTAAGGTTGAGGTCACCCTGAGATATGTGAGACCCTGTCTCAAAAAATTTATACTTATGGTCTTGGTCACCAATGCTAGGAGTCATTCCTTGGAAAACCGCCAGCCAGGCCAGCCAGAGGTCCAGGTAGGTCATCTTTCCCTTCCCTCCTATCCTCTAACTCCAACCTCAGTATTATCTCCAGTTTTGAAGGAGACTACCTGCTGTGGTCTCTCCTTCCTCTCTGCCCCTATTACCAGGTGGCACAACCAGCTTTTCTTTCCTCCTGTGGATCATCCCAGCGACCCTCCACTATCCTATCTCCATTCCTTACTGTCACCTCCCAATACCCAATACACAGCACCCTAGTGGCCATGTGTGGCAGCATCTATTTTTTCCATTAATTCATTAATGTATTCTATTCACTTTACATCCCAATCACAGCCCCCTCTCTCCTCCCAGTCTCCCCTCCACACAATCCTTCTCTCTGTACCCCCTCCCCTTCTCTTCTGAGAGAGGTACCAACCCAACCTAGTACATCAAGTCACTACAAGGTTAGGAACATCCTCTTCCACTGAAGCCAAACAAGGCAGCCCAGTTAGGGGAACAGGACCCAGAGGCAGGCAGCAGAATCAAGAGCAGGCCCCACTCCACTTGTTCAGGGACCCACATGAAGATGAAGCTGTTCATCTCCTACACATCGGGGGGCTCTAGATCCAGCCCATATATGCTCTCTGGTTGGTGATTCAACCTCTGGGAGCCCTGAAGGGTCTAGGTTAGTTGACACCATTGGTCTTCTTGTGGAATTGCTTTCTCTTTCAAGTACCTTAGTCTTTCCCCTGACCTTTCCACAAGACTCCTGGGGTTCCATGTTTAGCTTTGGGTCTTTGTATCTGTTTCAGTCACCTGCAGGGTGGAGCCTTTCAGAGGATAGTTATTTTAGGCTCCTGAATCCAAATCTAACAAGAGGTATCATAAATAGTGTCAGGGGTTGGTTTTTTACCCACCGGATGGGTCTCAAGTTGGGCCAGTCATTGGTTGGCCATTCCCTCAGTCTCTGCTCCATCTTTGTCCCTGCATTTTTGTAGGTTGGACAAGTTTTGCGTTGAAGGTTTTATGGGTTGTTTGGTGTCCTTATCTCTTATCTCCACTGGGAGTTCTGTCTGACTACAGCAGGTGGCACTTCAAGCTCCATGTCCCTCAGTGCTAAAAGTCTGAGCTAGAGTCACTCCTCATAGACAACCTGGAGCCTCCCCCATCCTAGGTTTCTGGCATGTCCTAGAGATGCCTACCTCCCACCTCACCCCTACCTTGAACTGCCACTGATTTCTGTTCATTCTCCTAGCCCTCTCTTCCCAGCTCTCTCTCACCTGATCCCGCTCATCCCTTCCCCATACCCTGCCCCACTTAGTTCTCTCCCTCTATCCACCTCTGATGATTATTTCATTCCCCATTCTTAGTGAGAGTCAAACATCCTCCCTTGAGTCCTCCTTGTTATTTAGCTTCTTTGGGTTTGTGAGTTCTTAATATATTATGGATATCAGCCCTCGATTGGATATAGGGTTAGTGAAGATATTTTCCATTCTGTAGGCTGCCCTTTTGTCCTGTTGTCAGTGTCCTTTGACTTACAGAAGCTTTGCAGTTTCATGAGGTCCCATTTATTAATTGCTGATTTTTGTGCCTGAGCTATTGGTGTATTGGTGTTCTGTTCAGGAAGTTGTCTCCTGTACCAATGTGTTCAAGATTTAGTGCATCCTGTTTTATGTGAATGTCTTTGATTTATGTGGACTTGAGTTTTGTGCACGGTGACAAATATGGATTTATTTGGATTTTTCTACATGCAGTCACCTAGTTAGACCAGCCTCTGCCTCACAAGTTATGGTATTAAAGATATGAGCTACCACATGCTGCTTACACTGGACCTTTAAACCCTGGTCTATCTTACCATTGTGACAAGGTGGTCAAAACTCTCCTTAGGTGTCCATCTTGTTTACTACGTCACCATGTGAAACTTGGGTCATCGAGAAACTTGATGACCCAATGATCCTTACCACCTAGAAAGCTTCATAAAACATACCATCCCTGTACTCTATTCTACTCTGAGTTTTTGACCAAACAGGAATAAGAATCTGTACTTTTAGTCAGCTCTGGAGTGAAGTAAATGATGCTAACACCTGAAATACTCATGGAAAGGAATGTGTAAGGAATGATAAGTTTTCTAAAATTTTATAACTTTAATATATTTTATTCACTTCGTACAATGAGCAGCTATGAGTCTCTGCATCACTACCATTTACTGAAAAGAGGCTCCTTTGTCCACCCCAAACCCATGGTCACATAGATAGCCTTGGCCAAAGATCAGTAGTTAAAACAAGTGACATAAATGTAGGAGTGGCAGAACTTAGTGCACAGTGTGTAGAAAGGAGCACCTGCAAACTGAGCAAGATTGGTTTCAACACTCAAAATGCTTAAAGGAGCTTGAACAAATAGTTATCTACATAAATTTGTGGTGGTATAGTGAGTTATTCCTTACCGATTAAATACACCTAGATCTAAGAAAATGGTTTTGTGAGGTGAACTCTTTCTTCACAAGGCCCTAATGTTCTAACCTCTAGACATCAGAATGTCTACTAATATTAGCAAAAGTTTATTGTAGAATTAGAGGATTTAGCATGATGCTATATTGGAGTATGGTGGTGTCCTAATCCATCAGAACGGGGTAGCTTTATGAACAGGGAATAAAGATGCAGGCGTGGATACAGGAGCACACTTTGAACTGTAGATGGAAGTCAGAGGAAGTAGCGGGGGTCTGGAGGTGCCACAGGCTGTCTGTTAACCACCAGAAGGAAGTCAGGAGAGTAGCAATGGCCATGGTTACATTTGACAACCCTCAGAGCAAAGTAAGGGTTGCTCAATTTCCTTGTCTACAAAACTGCAAGGCAAAATGCTTCTGTTCTTGAGAAGAGCTCTAGCAGGGTAGTTCAAATTAATGATCATCTTAGAATATAGGGTTTTAAAACATAAATGATGTAAGGTATTATACACAAAATAGTTTGCATACAAAGATATTTCATAATAGTTTCATTGAAGGAGTCATTGTATCAAATCAATGCACTTTCTCTGGCTGTTTTTACTTCTTCACTCAGTGTTTCTCTCTGACTCTACCTTTTTTGCCCTATCCTTGGATTTCAGGGAGATAGGGCAGGCTAATAAACATCCTACTCCAGGAGAATGATAACCTTTAAAGTCCACAAAACCCTGTGGGATGCATCACCCCCCAAAATTAGAATATTTGTGTATGATGGTGAGGCTGCACCCTGGAGCAGGAGCAGTCATTTCAGGGGAATCAGACTACACCCCACATGCCCAAAAGGCAATGAACACTTTTTGAGAGGTCCTACAGCATCAGAAACAACATGCTAATTCTCTGAGCCACACTCACACACCAGACTTCTTAACTGTGCATACATCTTGGGCCCAGCAACAATCCTTCCTCTATTTAAATCTGAAGCTCAAATCAGTACCCTGATGATAGAGTAGAGGTGACTGTAGCCTTTTATCTGTCCCTCCTTCCAGTGGCTACATTGATTAAATCTTCTTTAGTTGTCTTTCACCAATGCTCATCTCTTTAATTGACATAACTGGGACAGGTGGCTGAGTCTCCTCTGTTGGGACTCCCTAAGCCAGGACTCCTGCCTTAAAACTCCAGGAACATAATGAGCTGTGAAGGACAAATGCAATATTGTTCCCGATTCTAAGCTTTGGAGCCAAATTCAGCGAGAACTTTATAGAGAGTGCACAGAATTTAGTTTACATTTTAAAGTGATGAGACCTAGAGATTAGTTCCTTTAGTAATTATGTGGGATAGAAAGATGGCTTTGCAGATTTAATAGATTGAATTTTTTATGAGTTTTTAAGATATCCATGTATATTTTCAGTTATTTAAAAAATTCTCACAGGCACAGTGGGAAGGGAAATGCTATGTTCTTTCTTTCATGCCCTCTAGCACACTAGCTAAAAATGGTGCCCCAGTGGTCAGAGAGAGTTAATTCATATCCCAGATGCCTTGCTTTCTCCCTAGGAGTAGATTGCTTACTGGCCTGACAAGGTCATTCTTCATTTTAACCATTACCATAACATTTTATATTGTCAAGCACTATGTGGTTTTGCAGTCCTTAAAATACCCCAGTGAAGTAAAGGAGATGACAAACACAATTATGTCTGATTTACAGACCGGGGAACTGGGATTCAAACAAGAGACAAAGCCATCATTGGTAAGGGCCATCCCAGAAGGCAAGGCTAAGGTCTCTGTTTATCATGTGAAGTACAGGAGTAAGCCTAAGGGATATCAGTTATGCATACAGATTCTTATGGGTTTTGGGGGGACTTTAGCTCCCCACCCAAGCCGACTTTTGGCAAGCAACCATCTGTCAATGACTGAAGGTACACGGAAAGCAGGGAACAACTCTATATCCCAGGAGTTGAAATTTTAGCTACTCAAGATTAGAGTTGCATGAAGAAATAAAACGAAATATACGATAACTTGGAATTGGCTCTCAGAAATGATAGCAGAGAACTCAGGACATTCTTTACGATTTACATGGCCTTGACAGCAAATAGTTAAAATAGTCAAAACAATAAAATATTGAAAGGATGGAATTATCTATTATTTTGTATAATTTCATCTAAATAGTATTTGAACTTGAAAATATCACAGTTTCTAATTTGTTAGTAATGTGAAGTTCAGCCCGTGATTTAGCATTTCAATAAGGCCATTTTACCTTCTTTGGCAGCATATAAAATCAGCGTTTGTTTAGATACTGATTGTCAAACATTGCTAGACATTTTGTCACATTTGAAGGGAGTACATTTTGATTCCAGCCCACAGCCTAAGATCCCATCTCCTAGAAAGTGATAAAAATTTAAAATGAAGTGTCTGAGAAAACCCTTCAGAGTAAGTCTACACTTTATTCTCAACTGGAGCTTGAGCAGTGGGTTAAAGGTCAGGTGCGAGGCTGAACTTCAGACTTCTAAGTTTGAATGTTGAACGCTTCATGTCTATTTTAAGCCAAACCCAAACATGCAGACAGCCAAATAAGATGCAATTTTATGTAATTTAGTGTTTACTTGAAATGTTCTAACCCATTTTTGCCCTGCCAATCAGAGACCTGGGGTTGCCCTGATGTTCCATTGATTCTAAAATCAATGACTGTGCTCTGGTGTTTAAGAGTATGATTGCTCTTTCAAAGCAAGCTGCACAGGAGAGGTGGTCCTTTTGAGTTTGATCAATTTTTACCACAATGAAGCAGAAGAGCTGAGAATCAATATGATGAGCTAATTATATGAAGTTGCTGGGGTTCTGATGTTGGAAAGATGTAAAGGCTGAATTTACAGTTTGGTGGCCCAACAAGAGTGGGGATAAACGCTGGACTCCTATGGAATATGATATATACCAGGCCAGTTCCAACAAACACACTTTAATAAAAAGGAACACAAGTTAGAATTTTATTCTCTCATCCAATTTGTTTCCTTCAATATATTACAGAATTCCTGGGTTTAGTGAAATCACATAAAGTGTGAAAAGTAAAGTAACTTTCTGACAAAACATACAATTGATACTGTTCATTCTGCCCCAGAATAACCAGATATGAGTCCCCAGACACCAATACTCTTCAACTTTAAGACAGAGTCTTGCCTATCATAAATAGAAGTTGTTGTCTGAAAGAGAAACTAAATTTCAAAGGAGTCCAAATGATTCCTTCATTGGTAGGAGCTGTTTTCATTGAATATTTTTATTAAGATAAAATTTCTCTTTTTAAAGCTAAGTGGAATTTAGTATATTTTTAGGAAGTTTTCAAAGAAGGGGAGAGAGTAATAGGGAGAGGGGTTTTTGAGGGTGGAACTGAGAGAAGAGGAGGATAGGGACTGCACTCAAAATGGAAATGAAATTAATCAATTAGAAATAAAAGTAATAGGCTTCCATGTATCTTTTTCAGAAGTATTTTAGCATTATTAATATCTTCCCTAATAATCCCTTCTCTACCCTAACTTCTACTCCTGTTGATTGATATAAACTTGCTTATTCCATTAATCCTTTAAACACTGTATTCCAGTTCATTATTACTTACTCTCAAATCCCTCTCTATGGGCCCTTAGTGGTTTCTGGACTTCAGTGGTTATTCTAAGTCAAACACACATAGCTTAAGAGTCAATACTAACAGCCACACATGTGAGAAAATATAATAGTACTTGTCTTTCTGGGTTTGAGTTATCCCACGCAGAACGATTGTTTCCAGCTCCATCCACTGGCCTAGAAATTTTATTTTTCTTAGTATGTGAGTAATATTCCACTGTTAAGCATAACACATTTTCATTGTACGTTCATAAGATGATGGACATCTAGGCTTATTTCAAGTTCCTGAATGTTGTATATAGAACAGCAGTGAACACAGATGAGCAGATGTTTCTAGATATGGAGTCCTTCAGATACATATACTCGAGAGTAATACAGCTAGGTCACGCGTGTTTTTAGCTTTTTGAGGAACATCCACATTGGTTTGATAGTGGTTGTAAGAGTTTGCACTCCCAGAAGCACTACGTAAGTGTTTCCCTATCTCCACACCCACGCCCTCAGTTATTGACAACATTATGTTTGTTTAACCTTAGCTGGCTGATTGGGTGAGATAAAGTTACAAAATCATTTTAATTTAAATTTCCATGATGACTAAGGATATTGACCATGTTTAAAATGGCTCTCAACCACTATACTTCATCTTCAGAGATCTAATTGTTTACTGTCATGCCCCAACCTTTATGATTTTTAATTATTATTTTTGAGACAATATACTTATATTATTCCCTACTTCCCTTTCATTCCTCCAATCCCCCATGCACCCCAGACCAAAGCTGTCTTTCAAATAATGGTGTGTGTGTGTGTGTGTGCGTGTGTGTGTGTGTGTGTGTGTGTGTG